>NW_010145952.1:0-22163 GCF_000699245.1 Pterocles gutturalis | reverse complement strand
AATATATTTTCTTACAAAAATCAGTATGTGTCCCCAGTTAAGTTAGCCTGTCCTTTGCTAGCAAGCCCACATCACTGCCTGGGTAACTCGGATTCTTCCTCCCACCACTGCCTTCATACATGCTGCACACTGAGGTGCCAGGAAATCAAGCAGCTACAAGTGCTCATGGCCCTGTCAATTCCATTCTGAAAAGTTGAGAGAAACTTCTGTATCATCATTTCTCAATGAAATTTCTGAATACAATGCAAAATGTCTATAAAGGATTTTTTTAGCAATTTCAAGAAATTTCCTATGAAACAGATTTTTGACCTCTCCAGCTAATGAAACATAATTGTAGTTTAGACTTGTAATGCACTGTCCCAAAGACCATATAGATCAATATTAGCAGTCTGTTACAGACAGGAGAAAGACAAACTGAGGATAGTTATTCACTGCAAGGGAGGTACTCATACCTGGCCCTATGGTTATGCTGTTGCATTACAAAAAACAAAGGTTCACAAGCAGACTGCTAAAGTAGTTTATTGCTTAACAGCAAAGTAATCAGTGGGTGTATTTTCCTCAATACATGCAAGCCCTTCCTTCTGGTCCCAAAACCCACCTTAAAGATACAAAAATATTTTTCTCAAACCATTTTATAATTCAACAAGAGATGCATATATTCCAAGTGCGTTTTAGTCATAAAGATAAAAAAAAGGCTTAGTAAAAAGAACAAAGCAGCTGTATTCAATATACAGAACAAACAAAAACCTCTCTGCACCCATTCTGTCACACACACCTGTACACACATGCACCAACAGTAACCAAATTTCCTGTCAGAAGGAGCTGCTGCCTGCTTTTGTAAACTGTTATGAGAACTCTTACTTAAAACTCATCTTTGATATCAGATATCAAGCTGGCAAAAGGCTCCTTCAGCTTTCAGGCTCAAAGCAAAACCCTTTATGCAGCCACCAGATGTGAAAGGAGGGTCTACACATCGGCATTATCTAAACTTAAGGAGCTCGTTAGCAAGAACATGAGTGATTCTTGAGTACCTAAAGCACAGCAATAAGTGTCTTTCTCCCTGACTTCTGAAACCAAAGTTAAGTGTGACAGGCAGGGAGGGAAAAGGGAATAAGACTAGAAATCAGTGATTTTCCAGTGGGAAAGGTTTTTATTGCTACATAGAGAGAAAAACTAGCAACCGGGAAGTGAAGATATGAGACCTTATAAGATAAGATGATCTTCCTATCTTATAGCAGTGAGCAGGGAACTTTTTATAACATTGCCTATCCAGACAACAGACAACTTATCCAGCTTCTCAGGGGTTATAGTTCAAGTCAGCAATTGTATTCCCCATAAATTATCCATTTTACTGAGGCCTGGGAAGGGTGGCACAAGACAGAGCATAAAGATGCGGGCTTGCAAACGGAAGGAGTAGGCAACGTGGGCTTACTGAGGTGGTTCCTTTAGAAGACATGAGAAATACTTGGGGATGTAGTTCAGCCCTCTCACCTCTTTATGTGAGAAAGCCTGGGGATGAGCATTCAAAATCTGCAATGACATGCCTTCAGGTTCAAGCGAAAATGTGAGGCGTGAAGATAGGTTGAGAAAAATCTGTGACAAGGAAAAAACTGCTGCCTAAGGAAAAATAGCCACTGAATGGATAAGAATATGTCAGGTTCTGTCATTTTCCTTGGGAAGAACCTTACTCTGTCAAAGATGTGAGGGTTATAGGAAAATCAGGTTGGATAAGTAGGTTCAAGGTTGTGAAAAGACGTCTTCTTCAAAGAAACAGAAAAAAATGAGTTTCTGTAGCTATGAGGAGACTAAAATCAAGAGGACCCAGAGATTCCTTTCCCTGGAGAATAATAAGAGAAAAAAACAGTTCTGCAGGAAAATATTTGGCAGTCCTATGTGAGTATTGTTAACATTACAGATTACATAAATAATTTACTGTGCAAATAGCTATTTAAACTAAATGACAAATCATTATAATTTATTATGAACACTGTATGTGTAACCATAGACGCGCTGCCAGTTTGACAGAATAATCAAGGCCTGAATTAATAAACAATGGTGAGAGATATTGTTGACCGACATGTCTTCCATTTTGGAGGCCAGTGTTAGCCAATTTGGCCTTAAATGAAAGAGAAATAATTTTCAATCTATGTATCCGTCCTGTTTTGTTAGCAAATTGTCTACTTTTGTTTGCAGATTGGCATGTGTTCCTGATGACAGCTGACTCACACATACTGTAAACCAAGAAATATCAGGTAAAATGATGTTTGGCAGCAAAGTAACTAAAACATACAACCATTTAAATATTGACACTTGACTTTTGTCATATGAGCAGCAGCATATTTTTAATGAGTCTTTTTCTTTTAATGATGAATCTAGAATGTTTAAGATCTTGTTTGTGCGCAGTATTTTGTCTACCTTGGAGATACCTTCAACGCTCTAGATGTCAAAGGTGGCATGGAAGTGATACAGACAATTTTTTACCAAACTTTTAAAAAGTGAAACGGAACCAAAGAGTCCCCCACCACGTGCAGAGCAGTGCTGCTGGGGTTCTGCCAGCTCTGTTAGAGCCTACAGGCTTCTGCTATGGGGCGGAAGCGGGGGTACAAGGTGGGGTGCTGTGGGCATTTGCTGAAGGTTGAAGAGAGCTGGAGGTGCCCAACACTGGGGCATCCTGACAGTGGCAAAGGAGACACCAGCTCATTCTGCAGAGGGGTGAACTCTCCAATTTCTGCCAGGCGCTGTGGCAGCTTACCGGAGCTACCTGGTGTCACAAAGCTGCTCAGACTTTCCTTTGATTTCCCTTCACTTCTGCTGAGCACCCTGTGATGTGCTTTCCAGAAGCACAGCACCGGTGCCCAGATCAGCTTTTCCAAAGTCTGATTGTGCAACAGGCACAGCAGCATCCAGGTTAGGGGGGTCTGAAGGGAGCCTGCAGCAGCTCAGACCAGCCGCCAAATTGGTGGAGTTCTCTAACAAATGATCCACTATTGCTTCACAGATGGAAAAGATACGCAGAAAGATCAGAGTATATCAAACCTAGTGCCTTCTAGTTCAATAGGACCTGCTAGTTAGACACAGCTAATGTAGGTAAGGATATATTTCCAAAGCACTGAGGAGAATAAAGATGAGACCAACCAGTTTTCTCATCTGTATAAGGAAGAAAAGATACATTATGCCTTATGTGTCATTTTAAAAGGAAAAATGCCCTTAAATACCTGTTACTAACATTATGCTTTTAGAGACCGTATTTATTCTTAAACCTTATTATTTTATTGACATTATTACCCAGAAATTATTAAAAAGAGTTTTATGCAGGAAGAGAAGTTTCATACTCGGTTAAACACAAAGGTTTTCTGAACTCTATTTTGGGTTCATGA
This sequence comes from Pterocles gutturalis, assembly GCF_000699245.1. NCBI lineage: Eukaryota > Metazoa > Chordata > Aves > Pterocliformes > Pteroclidae > Pterocles > Pterocles gutturalis. The sequence goes on along the minus strand of NW_010145952.1, from coordinate 18,786 downwards.
GCAGGGAAAGTGTACACGCAGATTTAACTGAGGAGTCAAGCCTCTTAATTATTTTGCACTTGGAGCTGTTATAGGAAAATTATTTATCTGAGCCAGGACTACTGTTCTTTCATTTCCTAATAGAGCTCAATGGTAACTCTTCTGGTTTAATGAATCTCAATAATTAGAACTTTATTGACCATAGCTCAAATGGCTTTACTGGGAGTGGAGGTCAACCAGTGAAAATAACATGCAGAAAAATACTTATTCAACAATTTTCCGAAGTGCTATAGGTTCTAGGCTACCGTATCTTAGTTAAAAGTTAAAAAATTATTTTAAAGTACACTATTGACTTTCAAAATACTAAAAAACCTGTACTTTCTATGCTCTAATAATTTTCGTTAGTCTGTGTGAGAGGTTTATATAGAAGTATTTTGTTTAAATTTAAAAATTTCAGGCAATTTTAAAATATCTGGTGGGGATATTAAGCTTTTCTGGTTGTCCTTAATGCTGACCCACACAGATTTCATCACATTTAAGAGCTATACTTGGGGCTATACTGTGCTTCTGGCCTCCTACGAGAAGTAGAGTAGAAGTAAACAGCCTTGAGGAAGAACACTGGCATGTCTCAAAGAGGTGCTATTTTTCATCTTACTCCTTGTTGATGCTTGGAGCTAAAAAATTGCAGTGTCCCTTTGTAAGGCAGCACCATTTTGCCCAACCTGTGAGCAAGCAGCCTGCTAGCTGCTCTATGGTGCAAAAGCTGCCACGACTGCACAGGCTCCTCAGCCTCTGTCATCCTCAGTATCACACAGCTTGGGTATGCCAGGAGCAGAAACAGGAGCAAGAATAGATTAGAAATCATAATTCCTTATATGTGGTCGAGTTTGCCAGAGTTAGGCTCATCTGTAAATGTCACTTTTTCTGAGAATGCGTTTATAATATATATAGTGTATAGTAAATGAAAGACAAGGTCTTTGTCATTGCTTCTGATATAATTGTTTCTTGCACAGTTGCAAAAGAAACTAAACTTTACCACAATTGCTTTTTATTTCCGTGAAAACTATAGCACGTTCGTCTTCACATGGTTTAGGAAGATATGATAAGAGATGCGTGTGAAATCATTGTTTTCTCTTTCTCTTGCTTCTAATGTCAATACGCTGTGTGAGGGAGGAAGCTGGGAGGAAATTGAAGTTTTCCCTGGAAGATCATAAATCTAGATCTGTTACTTATTAATGAACTCCATATAGCTCTTAATTGCCAGTGGATTTGCTGCACAGAAAAAGCATGTGCTAGAGAGTCAGGGAGGTATTAGGGAGCCGGCGATCACAGGTGTAACCAATGCACTCCCTCTTTTGGCTTGCTAAGGTTCCTGATAGCTACATTGAAAAAGTAGAAAAATTTTGGTGGAGTGACATAGTTTCAGTTTCCTAGCCTACTTCGTCTGTATTTATCACTAAATCGGTAGCAAACTAGAAATATTTTCCACTTAGGACATTTCCTTGGAGGAAAAAAATACCTCTGCCTTTAAGGATTGGTCTGGTGATGAAGCTTTGCCACCTCAGTGCTGTATCAGCTGCTGGATTTATGAGAGCTGGCACATAGCCCATGGTCTTCTTTGTGGAAGCTGCTGAAAGAAATCATCATAAAGACAAAGCAGTTTTGTACAGACTCGCACGTCTCAGCCAAAAAAAAGAGTTGCGGGCCATAAGTAGCTATTTAAATAAGCTTGTATAATATCTGGAATTGTAAAAGCCCAGTATGTCCCATCACAGGGAATTACAGCCTTGGTGTCTGTGAGAAATCTGGTTGGAATGGCTAAAATGGGACAAGATGATCTTACCTGGGATGTAGACGGAGAAACTGCATTTTTGCATGTTGATAAGAGGTACTGAAATTACTTGGACAGAAACAAATTAATTCACCTTGATCTTTCTTTTCTTTTTCTGTCCTCATTTTAAAGAAAATGGAAAATTAAAAAAAAAATGTGAACTTTAATTTTTAGATAGTTAACTTATCTGGAAACAAACTTTTTGCAAGGATTGCCTTCAGACAGTTAAATACTGCTGTCTGTTGGAATTTTCCATTAATATTTAGTTGCTCCAAGTGACCTTATCAACAGGCTGATTTACCTACCTCTCAAAGACGGTTAGGGCTGTTAAATTTAAATGGTTAGGGCTGTTAAATTTAAATGTTTGTATTGCAAAATGGGATGATATAATTCATAATGTGTGAAAAACAACCTTGCAATTTTTATTCAAATACTAAAGTGTCCAAAATACCAGCTGAAGAAAATCAGAAACCTGTATTCATTCATGTAGCTTCTGCACATTGACTAATCTTTCATGCAAACTGCTGCTTTGAATCTCAGTCTGCAAGGCAGAAAACTTACTTTCCTATACGTGAAAACCAGGTGAAGTCTGATGAAATTCATCATCAGCTTGGAAGCATCTTATTCATGCTGAATAATCAAAGGCATGATATCTTAAGCCATGTATGTGTGAGTGTGAACAACATTTTTTTGCTTAGCCCCCTCAGCCTCGTAAGATGTCAAGACCAAGTTTGCTCCACTGTAGCTGAGTTGCTCAGAGGTATCTAATGTTTCCCTTTCTGGGACTCCACACCACTCTTTCTCTTTTCTTTCATTAGAATTCATTCTAGTAAATTTGATCAACAGGCTTCATCTTACCTTTTTTTCTCAAGAGCTTTTACTGTGTCATCTGAATATCGTAAGATGAATAGTCATCTTTCTCTCCAGTAGCAGGTAATGAGCTGCAGAGTTTTCAAGCAGCTCAGAAAAAAACACTCTGACTCCATTCACTTTTAGGAGGAGAAAAACATGAAGGGAAGCCTGGCAAAGATCACTGTAGAGAGTATATAAGTTTTTCAGCTGGGGAAACTGTGATACAAATGCTTAAGTGACTGCACAGCAAGGATGCAGTAAATATAGAACAGAATGGAAATGCTACTGTTTTTTAATCTTAGTCTAATTTATTACTAATTCCACTTCTCTCTGTAGAGACTTCTCTTTTAAAACTGACAAAATTAGGGTTAAAAATTAACTCTCCACTAAGACGAACAAGAAAGGATAATCTACCATCTCATACTTTTTTGTTCTCTTTAAGGATTTAGTAAGAAAAAACAAGGAAAAGCCTTTTCCCTTGCTGTAAAATTATATGGCACACGATACAGTTGAGTAGAAACATCACATCTAACCCAGAACATAAATATTTTTGTTGCTGTTTATAGGTTCTCAGCACCATTTTCTAATTCACTGTTCTTACTTAAGCTTTCTTAAAACATTTCATCTTCAGCTCCTCCTCTTGCCAACATCACTAGTACACTGGGAGATCTGGCGGGGGGTTTGCAGCTCTTATTGAGCTATGTGGAAACACTTAAAAATTGGGATAAAAACCTCAGACTTCCCAACATTTTAGCTTGTTGAGGACTAAGATTTATATTCAGGTTGATTTTAAGTTATAATGGAAAGATCCAATATGATCCAGTGAACCAACGCTTTTGCAATTGTTACTCTTTTAATTACTCTAGAATTCATTAGCAATGACTAACTGTTTTCTCAGTTTGTTTTTCTCCTTTGGAAACAAACACATGAACTCAGTTGCAGGTTGTAAAATTTTATTTGTGCTGTTATATGAAATAAATTTTAAATTTTGTCTTTATGAAATCCTTTAGAAAACAGTCTTCTAAGCTTCCTAAGCAAAAATCCTGCAAAATTTAACTCCACTAAAATGCAACACGTCATAAATACCTGAGTGACATCTGATTAAATTAGCAAATCGATACTGGGTTCTGAACACACTTCTGGGGCAGGCAGAAATGAGCGTGGCAATTGCTTACTGCACAGTTACGTGTTTCAGATCCATCCAGCAGAAGGGAAGCGCTTGATGTCAGGCTCCTGTGAGCAGTGTCTGTCTCCCTATATGTATATCGTATATAGGCCAGCCTGGCAGGTAGGTGGTCCTTCTCATCCCCCTTCCATTTCTTGGTTGGATGCCAGTGATCCTCACAGACAATAATCGAGGTACCTGAAGTTAGGTAAAGATCTTTCCTGTTTGATTAGAAAAGATACTTTTAATAGCTTAACTCCTATGTTCCACTTAAATATGGAAGTTATAAAGTACACTAAGAGAGGTCTTCAAAAGACCATAGACTCTGACCCTCTTTAAGTTACCGTTGTCCTCCTGTACCCTGATAACTGATTTCAGCAATTTACATTTTATGCAGTTTGAACACACATCTAAAAAATATTGATAACAATAATAATGATAATAATATTGATAACCTGTTGTTTTTCATAATCATATACAAGTAAACACAACACCTTAAAATACAAGCATTCATTTTTTTCACTGCACTTTAAAATATATGGACTTTCTTTGACTTCAGTTACAGAACTTTGACTAGGTTTTCGTACTTTGGTGAAATTGCAACCTCTTTCTGTCTTTGTCAATACATAAACAGATAGTACATTCACCAGCCAACCACACAGTCTTCAGAATAAAACTCATAAACTTTGACTGCAATGGCACAGTCCTCACTTACATACTGAGATAAAAAAGCAATCGGATCTGTCTGGATAAGCCAGGGAAATGAAGGCCTGAAAACAACGTTGAAAAACAGTTACTTGTTAGTCACCCTGCTAGTGATCCCAACTTATTTAACTGTATTTTTTTTTTCCTTCTGTAGCTCAATTTTCCTATACTCTTTAGCAAGGGCTGATATATGTCCTCATTTTAAAGCTTTCTTTTAGAGCATTGCTTAACTCCATGCTTACAAAACCCCCACAGTTATATTGATTGTTTTAAGATTTATCTTATTTATTATATCAAATAATGTAAATTAATCTTCACAGGACATGAAGCTACTGAATCAAACTTCAGCTGCATTAATTTCTGAATGTACACTCTACAATGTACACTGGTGGGGATTACATCTTTTTTTTTCTTTCTAAAAACTTATATATTCTCTCTGCTCTGGATATATAAATAGCTAGAATGAAAAACAAAAAAAGTAAAAAAAAAATACCATCAGAGGGCTGAATGCTTGCTGCTTTCCTGGAGCCTATGGAAGACCACAGCATTTCCCAGGAGAGGAGTGTCAGTAAAGGACACGGGTAACTCCTGCCACAATAACAACCCCCACAGAGCCCTTGTGCACCATCCACAATGTTCTTCACCAAATTAAACCATGCTACCTGCTCTGTCATGTGGAGGAAACCGAGTCATAAGACATTGGGACCATTGTAAGGGTGGAAGGGAAAAGCGTCTTTTTAATCACTTATTGTATTTGGCCCATGTTGATACAACTCATTTAGGCATAACCCACTTTGTACCATTGTTTCTTCCCTCCCTGTCATACACTAATACTTGTGCCAAATGTTTTAAAAAGCATTTCAAACAATGCTTATAGGACATTCATATTTCATATCTGAGGCTTTGACAACATGTGATGTCCAAAACTAGAGATTTTTCATTCAATCCTGGCATCTGATTTACAGGCATTTATACTATAAAGGTATTGCATTAATTGCAACTACTCACAGATGCAAGGAAACACAAACTCTCCAAATCGTGATGAAGATCAAGGGCAGAACAGCAAAAAGGTGATGTAATAGCTCTCTTTATTGTGTAGTAATAGCACAGACAGTTTTTCCTTTTGTGCCTTGTGGTAGCTTAATTTCATGGTCTACTGTGTAACTAGACTCCATGGAGTACTAGAAAGCATGTGAAAGATTAAATTATTGATATCAGCATGTTTCCCATGCAGATATTTACAGAGAAAGAATTACTTGAGAAAACAATTATTGCCTTCCATTACCATGAAGGCAAATTTATTCTCTAAGGCATAACTTTGGAAATACAATAATCCTGAAGTTCCATCAGAACCATGTACCCTAACTTTTTAACTTGTTTGAAAGAAAGAATGGCTCTTACTTGCCTTAGTCAGGGACTCTCTGGTCTACAAACAGGATCCCAGAATCACAGAATGGTTGAGGTTGGAAGGGACCTCTGGAGGCTATCTGGTCCAACTTCACTGCTCAAGCAGGACCACCTAGGTCAGTCTGCCCAGGACCATGTCCAGCTTTTTAATATCTCCCAGGATGGATACTCTACAATTTCACTGGGCAACAGACACCCGTGCTTGGTCACCCTCGCATTTAAAAAGTGTTTCCTAATGTTCAGACAAAATCTCCTGTATTTCAGTTTGTGTCCATTGTCTCTTGTCCTGTCACTGGGTACGACTGGAAAGAGCCTGGCTCCGTCCTTTTTGCACTCTCAGGTGTTTATGTACTTTGATGAGACCCCCCTCTGAGCCTTCTCCAGGCTGAAGAGTCACAGCTCTCTCAGCTTTTCTTCATAGGAGAGATGCTCTATTCCCTTCATCAACTTGGTGGCCCTTCATTGGACTGTCTCTAGTATGTTCAGGTCTCTCTTCTACTGGGGAGCCCAGAACTGGGCACAGAACTCCAGATGTTGTCTCACCAGTGCTGAGTGGAGGGGAAGAAACACCACCCTGGCCTGGCAGCAACACTCCTCCTAATGCAGCCCAGGATACCACTAGCTTTTTTTTTTTTTCCTTCAAGGGCACACTGCTGAGGCAAAGAAGGCATCTCGTACTTCAGTCTTTCCCTCTTCCCATATAACCAGGTCCTGCATCTTGTTGAGCAATGAGCCCACATTTTTCCTACTCTCCCTTTTGTCACCTATGTACTTGCAGAAGCCCTGTGTGGGATGTGAGTTAAAACACACTAGATTCCCTCTGCAGTATTTTGGGCCTTACTGTAGAATACTGCTTCCAAATATTCCCCCTGAACCCTGAATAAAGTGAACAAGAAGCTTAACTCATATTGAGTGTTGTCTTGATTCTGGCCAGCTCCTTGCAACACCCCCCCCCCAAAAAAAAATGATTTACTATATTTTAAAAACAAATTTAAGTTCCACTGCCCTTCTAATGCACGCTGCCAACAGAGGGTGTAATAAACCCCAGGGCAAAACCCATCCTCTTTCATATCTCTTACTGTGTAAACACAGAGACTGGGAAAACCTGTATCTACATATACAATTATGCCTTTAAATCTTTTACTGTGTTTTATCCAGAGGTGCTCAAAAGGCCACTGAATAAACTAAAGATATCTTGTTATAAAACTTTCATTCAGCTGGATCCTGCTGGGTCTTTAATTCAGGTTTGCCTAGGACTCTTTTATTGCTAGGTCATGACCAAGTTAGTTAAGGAAGTCTTAGCTGAACAGAGGTGACCGTGTTGTCATTAGCCACCATTTAGTAGGATGGCTCCAGCTAAAGTGTGTCCTTGGCTTCATCTTTCCCTTCCCAGTCCAGCAGAACAGCTTCTGTTATCCATGTTGCAAATTTTTAGTAATGTGTGGTACATGGTGGAAGCGTGTTTTATTTCAATAACTGTAATAAATGTTTGCTTAAAAAAATGAATAAATATTTGTTTGCTGGCAGGTATTTTCGGTGTTTGCTAAGAAGGTAGGGAACTTTCTTGTCTCGTTACCTTTGTACACAAGATCATTAATACAATTGCATAAGCTTTGAGTTTCTAACTGAAATATGATTTCTCAGTGCTATGGATCTCTATCTGAGTCAAAAGATAAACTTCTTCTTTATTGCTAGAACTCTGCCACTTTTCAGTCTTATTGGGGAAGGTGGGGGTTGCTGGCCTGTCTGTTTTTAACGTCAGTGTTTCTGAAATCCGGGGTCCATAGGTCTTTGTTCCTAGGTAGGACTAAGCTGCACCTGCAGTTGTATGTGGTAGAATAAGAGCCTTGAATATGCAGCAGCTCTAGGGATCCACCTCCCGTGATCTTTGAACTGAAAAAATCAAAAATAAATTATCTAGCAATGGACCATGACAGAAAATCTGGACAAATAGCAGATGAGCTGGATCCCACCCACTGCTTTTTCTCATTGTGATAACTGCTGTCATCAGAGGAACGAAGAGACCATCAAAAAAAAAAAAAAAAAAAAAAAAGCTGTTGGATGTAAAAGAGAATTTTTATTATGCTTAACAAGAAGCAAAGAAGAATAAAATGACATATTTAGTCATATGCATAGAGGAGAATGTTGGACTTTAAGGTGGGACCAATCCTGCACTGTTTTGTAATGTTTGACATGTGATGAACTGAGAGCCAAATATAGTTGGATGACTGTAGAGACATTTTATAAACATTAAGTCTCATAATACCATCATATCTGTTGATGATATCGATAAGAATTAATACTAAGATTAAAGTACAGAACAATGTAAATGCAATGTCCCATCCAGTCGTCATGGAAATACTGTATTGCATATACAATGAAATGAACATAATCACATCTGGATACTGCTTAACTATACCACAACAACTCTAAGTGTTAACATCTAAGTGTTATATGGTGACTTTTCTTTCTTTTTTTTCTTTTTTTTTTTTTTTCCTTAAGTGTCTGTTGAACTCTGAATGAAGGCTAAGGAAGTTCCAGCACCTATGTTCTACCTTTGGAATCTGTTCCCTGACTCTGTCATGGCTTTTGCAGAGCCTAAATCAGATAAGGCAAACACAAGAGAAGACACCTGCCACAGGTAAGCCTTTTTTACCTTCTTTCTCCTGTCGTAATTTCCTTAAAACCCCCCAAAACTATTATTTTTCTGTTTTCTGTTATTCTGAAGTAATGGTTCAAATCCCAACTAGAGACATTGAGCTAAATTTAATCTAAATATCAGGTATGATTTTTTTTTCTTTTTAACTCCCTGAATGTACAGTCAGTTTATTTCTACTCCATGGAATAATTGAGCACCATGCAGTCTGTTATTTTGTGGATTTTCATATGCCATCCTAAAAAATTACATCCCTTGCAATTGCTGTGAGAAAATACTATGGTATTTCATGTAAGTGGAGGATTTGTTCCAGTGTCTGTGGGGAAAGTTTCTCTGTTCCTGCTAGGAGCACTGAACTGGCTGGTTTTTCAGAATTGACTGCCTCACAACTGTGTGATAAATGTTTCCCTATACCCAAGGAACCAGGCTACTGAACTCTCTAGATACCTAATGATAATACTTGTTATAAAAGCCTGTTTTACTTATCACAAAATTTACTGCATTTTGAATGAAACTAATGATTCAAAATCTGGACATGTTCTGAACATATAGTACAGCATGTTACACAACTACTAATTTGAAAACATAAAGACCAGGTTTATCATGTGGTAAATCTAATGTCATGATGTTCTCCAGACAAATCTCACTTGCTTATCAAGAAAACCTAAGTGAAAAGTGATGTCAAACATTATCAAATATGAGCTCTGGTCAAATGCAGGTGGCACAATGGGTGCTTTGCTATTTCAGCTGGTCAGAAATGTCCTGGCAGAAAACTTTCCATTTAAAAATACAGAATCAACAAACCCAAAACTTTCTACAAGCATGCATGCATTTTGTGTATGTATGTGTTAACAAATATATCAGTTTCAATATACTCACTTTTTAATGATAAGGAGGATTTCTTGCTGTCAGAACACAGTCTGCGGTGATAATACCTCTTCTTCCACATCAGACTTCTTGAAAATCATCAGATGTTGCCAGGTTTATGGTGAAGTTATCAGACTTCATCAATTTCCTGGACTCTCAGTGACAGAATTTTGAAGTAATAGAAAACAAAAACCTCAAAACTTTATCACAAACACTCATAACTAAAGAATTCATGTGAGGATTTGTTAACTGTTTTCTTGTTGGAACTGAATGAGGCTCACACTAAAGGTGCTGGGGGCAAAAAAAGCTGAAACAATCTAGAGATTAAACATTATTCACAGCTTTCACAAATAAAACTGTTAAGTTTTACATAGGTCATACATTTAAAATTAGGCACAGAAAAACTTTCTTGGTTTGCGGAACTCGGGTAGGTGTATCCTTGCACATGTATCAGTAGGTTACTGTACCTCTTCAGGTATCTCTATCTAATCTCCCATTTTTCTAATACTGAAATGGAGGTTAAGTCTGAAGGGCTCTATTTCTCCTGGCATAGGCAATGGCAGAAAAATGCCGAGTAAGAGATGAGTGAAAACTTGCTTGTTTGTAGAATCATAGAATCATGTTTACCTGCAAAACAGGGTTGAAAAAGACCTTCAAGATCATCGAGTTCCAACCCCCCTGCCACCTACTAGACCAGGTTGCTCGAAGTCTCAGTAAGCAAATCCTTATGCAATACCTTCTAAGGATAACAAGGTAACAAATGTTGGGATGCAAAAGTACATGTGGGAGCTCAGATGTGTTGCAGAAACCTTCTTCTGAAGGAACAGCTGTGGCATATTACAGGTCCAGAAATGTCCAAAATCAAGAGGTTGTAGCACAACCTTGTAAAGAACCTCTCAGTTCATGTTTGCTGCAAACTGCTTCAGGCCCTTCAGAAACTGCAGTATGATGGAACAGTTCCTGCTAGTTTCCCCTTCCCTTGCTGGCCTGGTGCCTATGAGAAGGTGGCAGCACCCAAAACTGCAACTTGAAAAGCCCTTTTACAAATAGAAACTCTGGAAATAAAGGTGAGGCAGAACCAGCCTAGAGAAATCACCAGGATCCCAGGAAACACAGACAACATAAACCAACAGTAGCTTCCACCAATAATAACTGGTTTTATCCTTTTACTACAGGTTTGGGCGAAATTATGAGCAGGTCAAAGTCTAAAATGTTTAAGAAAATTTCCCTAAGAGAGGATAATACCTATCTGCTATGAATGAAAAATGAAATGTCTACTTTTGCTTCTTCCAGAGTAAATCACAATTTCTGAATATCAGGTTTTGATCAAACATGCAAACTGAGAAAATAGCCTTTGCATGTCCCTTTCGTCTTTTCAAAAAGGAATTCAAAGAACTGAAATAATGATGTGCTAAGCAATAGAAGTGGCATTTTTCTCAACCACTACATCTTCCAGGCTTTAATTTTCAGCCTGTTGAGAGGCTCTTGATCACACAAACTCAATTGAGCCATTGCATGAATGATTTAAAAGGTATGGATGCTTTTGTCCAGGACTGAGTACTCCAGATGAAACACCCCAAATTAGCGCATGTCCCTGCTATCATGATGTTTACCTGCAAAACTCTACATGGGTATTTGCATTCCCAAGTAAAACAGGGATTATACCTTAAAGAGCCTGCAGAAAAAGGTGGAAACAGAAGAGATTCTGCACTATATTAAAAAGTACCAAAAGATTTATCTGAAGGTAGGTCTCCCTCCCTGGCCAAAAGTGTGGAATATATCAAGTACTACCAGAGGATGTCCAAAAGCACAGCAGCTCACACTCACTGAGCCAGGAGCCACCTCTTACATCCCAAGTTGTGCAACAAAGTCCAGCAAGATAATCTTACTGATAATAATTTTCCTTCATTACAGTTCCCGTTCACCACATACAACACAGCTAGGGGAAAAAAAAAAAACCCACACCCAACCCACAACAAACACACCACAACCTATATGTGTCAATCACCTGTATTTGAACATGGAGAAACTAAAGCAAGGGTTGGGTGTTTGTTATCTTGTACTCTCTACCTTTGCTGCCTTTCTTTCTGTTTATTAATGCTATGCTGGTTTCACCAGTGCTACTGTACTTAGAAGTCGGGAGAGTTTCCACACATTTGTGTCCTTAGTCTGCCAACAATCTGCCTGTGAGGATGTTGTGTTGTGTGAGCAAAACAACAGTAACCAAGTGATGGGAAATATGCAACAGACTACCTATGTAACTGGTCATAAACAACCACCCAAAGGACAAAATCTTTCATTTCGTAGCAGAAAGTCATCTCTATTAAAGGTCAGAAGCAATGGGAGTAGTTTAAAGACCCTGAGCAACACAGAGTCTCCTAAGAAGATGAAACTCTTCAACTTCTTGCAATATTTTTTGATGCAAATACATTATATTTGGTAATATTTAATAAAGTATAGACCCTTATTGTGCATTAATATTTTGGCTATGCAATAAAGAGAACTAAACTAAAGCTGCGTAAAACTTCTCCATAAAAGAGAAGGAAGGAGAAAATGCATCCACCGGGGAGCATGTACTGCACTCACTCACATTAATGGAGACTGGTGTATACCCCATCAGTACATAGAACAGAAGAGTGATTCTCTTCCTGGTATGAATTTTTATTTTCCCTCAATTCCACTGCTGAACTGAAAAATTAGTTTGCAGAGCTCTGGCCAGCAATACTGTATTACACTAGTAAAAGGTTTTCTTACTACAAAGTTAGCCTCACTCCTCTGAAACGGCTTGGGGATATGTGAGCTGCTTTGAACATCTTTCTAAGTCTGTCTGTTACTCAGTTAAAGGCAATGGCATACTAAATCCAGAGCCCACGAAACTTGTGCACTATCCTGCCTATATATCATCCATGCCACTCTCTCCAACAATTTATAAATGCATTTATTTTGTGCATTTTGTATTTCAGAATCAAAACCTAAAATAAGTCTCAGGAGGTAAAAGACTCATACATTTAATCTACTGCATAATTTGGCACTGGATTTACCTTTTCAGCCACACAAGCCTTCCTAGAAGATGTGATTTGGTCAAAAACAATCACCAAGCTCGAGCCAGAGCCAGCACAGGGAGATTCTGTGGTCTATGGCACGCAATCAGGAGAGGAGAGTTAATGCCACCTGCCACTAGTGAATCTGTATTTATGAAAAATGTAGTGTGTTTTGACCACACCTGTGTTTATGAGGGAGAATCCAGAGATCAAACCAAACCAAACCAAACCACCTTCAGTAAGCTAATTAAACAGCTCATACACCAATGCATTCATGACTCATAACTAAAAGTCCTAAGCAGACCTTTCGGTTGGAAAATAACCTCTGTTTGTAAGGAATTTGACCGATACAGTTGTGGAAATTAAACGTGCTGCAAAGTAACACATAGTGGAGCACGTTATGGCTTAGAGGGAAAGGTGAACACAGCGATGTTTACAAGGCCAGAGCACCAATTTATGCCTACATTCAGCAGAGTATTCCATACTAAACTAAAACTTGGGATGTTGCTACACACATAGGTAATAGCAAATAGTAATCTTTTCCCCTGCTGCTTTTTAGAGAGCAGTTTGTTTCAACACATTTGCATTCTGCTTAGATCTCCCAAGTTGTCCCGAAGGCAGCCCAAGGACCATGCCCTCAGGGATTCGGGCTGAGGGAGGAGCGGGCTCCTCTCTTGCTTTGTTGCCATGGCACCTGGGCAGCAATTGTCACACTGTCACAAACGGCGGTTTTCAGCATCTGTGACTTGCAAGTCGTGGCATTTCTGCCTTAGCAGAAATATCAACTGAAGTTTTCCAGAGGGCTTCACAGTGCATGAGTAAAACTGAAACGTGGGCTCAGCGATAAGAGAGAATCCTTGAGTTCTCATCCGGAGTGACAAAACTACTTCTGACATGTAAGAAAGCAGGGAGCGGGCTCTCAGATGGCTTCTTCTTCCTGAACTAGGATACCCAGTGGTCACCACTGACATTTTCCATGAGTTCAGTTGTTCAAGTGAACACAAAATCTATTTATGGACCTGCTTTGTAACGGAATATTTTGCTGCCTGTTTGCTGCGAGAAAATCTTGTGTGCACTTAGACTGCCTCAGCCTGACCATCACTATAGAAACTGTACCAAAAACTTCTCTAACAAAGAAGGAGAATCCTGAAACAGTTACTGCTTCGATCCGATTTGGGTCATTATCCAAGTTATTGAGGTAAAATCAACATGTACTTCTTGGAAGAGATAAATTTCATTTGAACAAATGTTCACTGTGGAAAATCATGAAACAATAAGCTCTCTACCTAAAGCCCGAGTTGGAATATAATGCAAATAATCATGCAAGTTGTATGCCCATTTTCTTCCCCAGTCTTTTAGTTTAGGTTTTGGGGTGTGTGCATGTTCTGACGTTATTTTCATAGTAACTAAACCTCAATTTTAGATTTTCAGGAAAACCTGTCAGCCCCAATCTCTCTGTTAGAGTTCTGCTTCCCCATTAGAAGGGCAATCAAGACTGTAATAACTATGTAGTCTGAAACACATTAGTGATCACACTTCAAAACGTAATTTCATATCTTCCCACGTTGCTGTCCCACTTCTCAAGCTCTGAGCAGAGAAACTGCAGAAGAACGGAAGGGAGGTGGGAGGGAATTAATCAACTCTCATCTACCTCTATTGTGCCATTTTAACGACAGCTTCACCTTCCATGTTCCTCTGGGAAACAGAGCAAGATGCCAGAGGATCAAGTGAAATAAAGTTGTAGTGTAAGTGTAAAAGAAGTTAGAATAAGCTAGACCATGGACAACAGCTAGAATAGACTAATTGAGAGGGAAGTGGAAAGGTGGAATTGGAGGGAAAATAGAAAGTGGGACAGATAGAACTTAGTGCAACCTGAGAAAGTGAACAGAAAATCTAAATTGGGATAGAAAAAGCAATCACTAAAAAGGAGAAGACTGTCTTCTCAGAGAACAAAAGCAAAAAATGAAATGGTGTCTAAGAAGATATAGGAGAAAGATTCAGGAAACAAGTGTGCAAGGGTGGGGAATGCAGGAGTAAGAAAACTAACAATAAAAAGAGTGGGAATGAAGAATGTCATTGAAGAAATGGAAGCAAAACCAAAGATGCCAAAGAGCTGGAGATGGGAAACAAGGTAGTGTCAAGAAGTGAAAGAGAGTATAGGCAGTGAAGAAAAGAAATTTAATAGATAGGAAAAAAAGTACGGAATAAATAAAAGATATAAGCACACATATAAATAATGACCACAACAAATTATGATTTTGTGCCATGTAGGTATGGTTTAAGTTTTCCCTAGGAACAGGGAGTAGTGCTCTCACTGATAGGCTTGCATTTGTAGAATAGAAATATTAATGCATTATATTAGGGTAAACATATTTCACAGTGAAAAGCTGTGTATCCATAATAGAAATGGACTTGATGTCAGGATAGTCTGAGGATAGAGGTTCAGAGAGTTCGTTTTCTATGCTTCATTGTACTCCCTTGTGTAAAAAAAAAAGGACCTACAGCTTTATTCTATCATTCTGATACATGTTGAGTAGAACCATGACCTGCAAGCTATTTGAGTGAAATCAATAGGACTGCTTGCTGAGAAAGGACTTGATTGCTGCTTTGCCTAGGCTTAACAGCAGAATTCCCATTGCTTCCAGGGAAAAAAGATCAGGCAATAAGATAACAACTGTGAGAAAGAATGACAGAATCGCATACTATACATAATAAGTGCATGCACTGGTATGGGTGTACAGCAACACACTACATTACATATTAATGTAAAATATGAACAGCTCTTAGGAATGTTTCCTGCTTCCACAATGAAGTACAGACGAAAACCACTACAAAAATAAAAGGATATCAAATTAATTCCTTAATTTTCAAAAATACTGCACTGATAAACACCAGCTAGACATTGTGTCCATTGTGTCTTTTGCACACCCTGTTTATAATCCAATGTTAGGTAAATTTAATTTACTTTGAAAATTATCATGACTTTTTATGAAAGACACATTACATAGTCAGTGGACTTTGGATGGATAGCAAACACAGGCTCAATTTGCTTTAATACAGCATAAATAGATAGAGTGGGTACTGAGAATCGGCGGCTGTAATGTGTTTAATTACATTCTCTTCCATATCTAGCTAATAGGCTTTCAACACCTTGAAATTCTTAGATGACTAAAAGTCCGCCTTTTGCCACCATATCCACAAAATTTTAAAGTTGTTTGTAATGTATGCAATAATCCATTGCCAAACTTTTTACTGTTTTGACCCTTGTGGACTTTGGGAAACTTCTGCTTTATATAGATAAAAAGGAAATAGTTTCTGACTTAGTACCCTTTTTAAAAAAATCTGGAAATTTTCTCAGAACTGGTTGCACTGCCCTGAGCTGAGCGAGGACACTCGTTTGGTTCACCTGTATCTTTCTCTCCACTTGATTCAACAAGTTGAATATCAAGAGAGGCCATGGATTTTTTTTTTAACTGAAGCTCTCCTTTTATTATATTTAGGCATCAGTCTTCATATTTCACAGGCTCACTTTTGAGCATACAAACTCTCTAAGGGCTTGAAGTTTTAATAGAGAGTTATCAAATTACATTTCTACCCAAAATATGTGTTTGTTAAACCTAAATCTCAGAGTACACATCTGGGGGGAAAGAAAACCCGTAGGTCACTCAAGAAACAAAGTAAATAGATATATGAAACCAGATAGCTCAAACTGCACAATTAAACAATCAAAGGAAATTGTGAAGAGTAGATAAAGATGTGTGTAGGCTTATAACAGCTGGTGGCTTTCTGACTATTTAAATGAATTGTCTTTCAGTATCCACAGTATTAAATACTGAAACTTATGTTTTTAGTTAGTAAGACTAGAAAATTGAACTAAAGGGAACACTTGGAACAATGAAGCAAGGGGAGGACAATGAGAACCAGTAACAAGAAGACAAATTCTATTATCATATTACCCATTCCTTTCACAAAATGCCTCCTACTGAACTCCACGCTATTGTAAATCCATCCAAGCTCATTTTTTGCTAACTGACAAAAAATATTACACAAAGATCCTCTTTCCAGACAGATCTTTGCTAAATGGGTCTTATATATCTATGAATAATTTTATTTAACAGCTGTTTTGCTCGCAATGAGCCCACACACTATAGAGACACATCCATGAGTTAAAATAACTTCATAATCTTCATATATGACTACAGTCACATAGAAAATAGTGATCAGTCACAATAAAGCTAATAAAAGAAATAATACCAGAAATGAATGTAGGGCTATGAATTTTGTCACACTGTCTGGGTTTGTGATTCAGTAAGATTTTACAAATTAAATAAACTGGAGCCTAGTATAATAAAGTTGCATGCTTACAGACAGATTCATTTACCAGATCCATCATGCAGGCGTCTCGTGAGCTAGGTCTGGACTCCAGCCCTGCCTTCCCAAAGCCACCAACCTCTTCAGCATACAGGGAGCTAGTTAGCCGCCTACAGCTCTTGGTGTGCTCTTGTCTTCTCTCTAATCCAGCCACTGTCAGAAAAGATGAAACAAAAGCTTCAACCAAGTCTTCATTCAATTCTGAACAAACATTACTATTATTTTTTAAGAAGGGATGTAAGTGGATAACCTGTTTTCAGATGATCAGAAAAGTGCTGCTCCTGCACTGGCTGCAAGAGAGGGCGGTTGCAGTGGTGACGTCCTGGCTGACCAAGGCACCAAGATCCCCCGAGCACTGCCACCACAATCGCTGGAGCTTAACCCAAACCTTCTCTTCAGTATCCACCTGGGAAACAGCATTGGGTCTCCCTAAATTTTGCAGCAGCAAATAGATAATTCCTTCTTGAGGACAAACTTGCTTCGGGCCAAGTACTAGATGCAGTGTACCAGTGCAAAATAGGTACATGAACTCTCTCAACTGTACTCTGCATGGAATCAGAACAGACAGCCTTTCATTTGTTCAGAAAACTCTTCTTCCATTTATCCACCATCAGTTTTCGTCTGTATCTTGAAATTCTTCCAGAATCATCAACTGAGAAAACATGTAGCTCTCATCTTCTACCTCTTCCAGACAACAGAGTCCATGCTTAATTTTATTCTCTGTAAGAGAAATGGGAACAAGCATCTTAAGTACTGTTAGTCACCATCTTTTCAAGTTTGGGATCTCTAATGTAATATTTTCCACAAGGCTATCTCATTTTTTATAGCTCTGCAGTATCTCACACGTGGTCCTGAAGCTGTGTAAGTTCTGTAGACTGTTTCTGTGTTACAGGTAAATATGCATGGTGGGATTATAGAAGAAAAGAAAGCCCAGTATTTATCAACACTTCTTCCAAAAAAGTCCATGAAGATACCTACTTAAGTATCTAAATCCTGTTATAAGTACACTAAATCTAATACAAAGACTAGAAAAGCTACAAGGCAAATATGAAGGCAAAAAAAAGTCAGAGTATATTTAAGACACATGGTCATTTAGGTTGATGCATTTCCATCGTATTGGCTTAGTGCCCACAATGGGATGCCACAAAGGATAGAGCACGCTGAGGAAGGTTTTTAATTAGCTGTTTTTCCAAATGTATCTCCAGTTCTTCCCAGCTTGTTCCAAAATTCAAATGTACAAGGCTCTTACTAGCGAATGCAGTGATCTTTGTGACCAGGGCCATTCATATTACTAACTTTATACAGCTATCAAAATATTTTCTATTAGACATAATTTACATAAAGAGATGAGTCATTTTGGGGAGAAGTAAAAATCTTTAGGAACCAGCTTTATAAATCAAACCCAACCACAAACCTTCATGGGGTATTTTATAAAACACACCAAAATGTTCAAATCACAGCATATATTTTAGGAAATTAACGACAACTATGTGGTAAAAGTTAAATATCTTTTGCAGTAACACTAGCTGTCCTCTTTTAAGACAATGATGTCTAATAGTTGCCATCCATTGTGTAGCGATGGAATTAATGATGGGTTACCTGAACCATTGGAGGCTATTATTTGTATCTTTTTTCCAGGGCCTAATACCTCTGTAAATACACATCTCTCCATTTTGTCATGCACGTTGGATCAATGTGCAGACTGGCTGCCTCTAAAAAAAAGTTAATTTGCTTCTGGAAGACATTCAGAAAGTGTCATTAACCCACTCTCTGCAGTACAATAACTTGGTGCTCCAACATGGCACTAGAGCTACTATATCTCAAAGAAATACCAAAAATTAAGGTTATTGAAACTTGAGACTGTTACAAGTCACAGAGTGGAAGTTCACTGCAACCAAGGCTGCCCTCAACC
>NW_010145951.1:32335-32536 GCF_000699245.1 Pterocles gutturalis | reverse complement strand
AAATATATAGTATAACATAACACAATACTACAGTATATTATTTTATATTATTAATATTAATCATCTGCCTCATCAGAGCCCTTCTGCCTCCCCAGCAGGAGATGTTAGCAGATATATTTTCGTGCTGCGATTTCCTATCTAAAACAAGCAAACAAATAACTAAGCTGGACTTAGAGAAAAAAAAAAAAAACCAACCCTGCA
>NW_010145951.1:0-32203 GCF_000699245.1 Pterocles gutturalis | reverse complement strand
GTAAACGGCGATAGATTAGTACCGAGGATCGGTCCAACACTCCGAAGATTTCCAACACGAACATGATTAGCCTGCAAGCATGAAATTCAAGCGCTTTCCCCTCCCCTCAAACCACAAAAGCCTTAAAAGGGAAAAAAAAAGAAATTAAAAATCACAAATTTTGAAAGTACAGCATCCGACTCACCTTCCCGCTCTGGGTACTGACCCTCGTCCTCCCCTCTCCTGCCGTGGCTGCGCGGGGAATCCGGCAGCGTCGTCGCTCGCCGGGGGTCTGCAGCTGAGCAGAGATTGTCATTGATTTGTGTGCGGAAAGTTTAAGCCTTTCTAGGAGCGGTTAGGAGAATTCACTCCCACCACTCCCTCTAAACCAAAAGTATTTGGCAGCCAGCCCTCCTCGTCCACCTGTACTATTAACGTCTAAACAACACGTGGGACACGGACGGATTTTACTGGGATCTTTTCATGTTTCCTTTTTAAACGAGCACACAAAGTTCTTTGGAAAGTAAAACTTGGAAAATTGTTGTTGTTTTTTTTTTTGTTTTTTTTTTTTTTTGGTAATCTCATTTTTCTTAAAGTGGATTGATCCCATCCTTTTTCTTCCTTCTCTACTCAGTGGAACAAGCTTTTCCCTGGTGTAACTGCTGACCCCTGACCATGTGCCATCTGCAGAGGACCTGGCTCGGTTGGTGACACCTTGGGTGACTTTCCTACTGATCTCCTCTGCTTCCCCTGCAAACCCTGCATCCACTTGGCTGCGACAAGGTAAACCTGGGAGGAATGAAATCCTATTTTCTCTTTTGAAATGCATTGGATATAATTTAACTAAAAAAACCCAGGTTTTGAGCATGGATGACCCAAGCAAGCAAGAAGATGAAGGCAAGACATCCTCAAACAGGGGTTTGCTCACCCAAGTCCCCAGTCACTGTGTTGGCCAGGTGATGAGAGCCCAAATTTTGTGCCCAATCCTAGGAACCAGTGACTTCAAAAACTCTTCCCAAACACCCAGCTTGGGGCTTCAAAGCCAACCCTGCCACCCCGATTTGGAAGACACCTCCTGGCCACCCATGCGGCCAACGACCTCATCCCATACCCACCTCCTGTGGTCACCATTCATGAGGACGTCCCCAGCAGAGAATTCACCCCACTGGAGCCCGGCTCAGCAGAGCATGCCTTCTCCGCTGCCGTGATGAGGCAAAGCCCGGCTTTGCCGGCATGCGCGCAACCCCAAAGGGTTGGTCATCGCGTTGAGTGATAAATTTAACAGGTCCCTCCTCTTCTCCTCCTTGGGTGCTGGAGGGATCAGCTCATTCTTGAGATTCTGCCCCAAATTAAGCAGCCACATCTCCGAGCACTAAGTTCAACACTGCATTTAATAAAATACTATTCCCTTTTGGGATAGGTATTATGACAATTAGGAAATTTTTTTGTTAATCCAGTGAGAGCAGCTGGATGCTGAGTTCCACATAACATGCCTTTCTGCTGGTTTTCCTTTAAAGCAGCACATAAAAAAAGACCCCAAATCACAAGTAAAATTGTTTATACAAGGGAAATCTTTCTGAAGCACGAGGCAAAATCAAGTGTAGGATAGCCTGGGGCAAGCTGGCACTCCCAGACACAGCTTGGAAGAGCTCCGTGCTCAGAGCACGGTTACTTTTGAAACTTTTATTACATGCTTTCTGGGGCTGTATGAAAAAATTAAAAAATCTCCTGCTTCCATCCCCACACCCAAACCACTATCTGCAATTTCTCTGACTACTGGGTTTCTAAGGAGTGTCTGGGTAAATCAGTAAATGAAGTCAGTGCGAACAATATGTCTGGCCCCAGATAAGGGTAAAGCAAAAAACTTGGGCAGCATCCAGCGACTGCCAAGCTGGCGCGGAGACGAACACCAATTGCCACCCACTGCTTTTCCTGGTATTCCCACAGCCTGCATCCCCTGTGGGATGGGAGCACCCATCCGAGCACCCATCCAACCACCCACCCGCACCTCAGCCAAGCTCCCCAAGCACAAAACCAAACGACTCTTCATTTCCCACAAAAATGACTTTTTTTTTTTCCTGTCAAAATGGCTTGTGTCCATCAATCCACTAAAGCCAACGTGTTGAACAATTCCGTCCATCCCATGCTACCAAAGCACATTGGTCATGGTGCTGCTCCCCAAAATGGGGAGCGTGGGATTTTAATCAGCGTGGGATTAAAATTACAGAAATGTCCCCAGCACCATTGAGGTGCTAGAGAGCGTCCAAAGAAGAGCAACGAAACTGGTGAAGGGTCTAGAGAACAAGTCTCATGAGAAGTGGCTGAGGGAACTGGGGTGGTTTAGACTGGAGAAAAGGAGGCCGAGGGGAGACCTTATCGCTCTTTACAACCACATGAAAGGAGGTTGTAGCAAGGTGGCTGTTGGTCTCTTCTCCCAAGTAACAAGTGATAGGACAAGAGGAAATGGCCTCAAGTTGCACCAGGGGAGGTTTAGATTGGATATTAGGAAAAAGTTCTTCACCAAAAGGGTTGTCAAGCATTGGAACAGGCTGCTCAGGGAAGTGGTGGAGTCACCATCCCTGGGGGTATTTAAAAGACGTGTAGATGTGGCACCCAGGGACACGGTTGAGTGGTGGAGTTGGCAGTGTTGGGTCAATGGTTGGATTCAACGATCTTAAAGCTCCTCTCCAAACTACATGATTCTATGATTAAAAATGGCCCCAAATTCCTGCAAGCCACACCCAATATTTTCATACATAAGAAGACTTGGGGGTGGACAATGAAAACGGAAACATCTCAGCAACTACTTTGACTCCAAAATCACTGTAGACCAACAGGTCCCCAGTGAACCCTGGAAATGTAAAATTGGTTCCCAGTTTTTTAACTACCATTAACAGAGCGATGAACGGGTCTCCAAGACTATAAAGGAAGAGAGGCTAAACGACTTCCAACAGGGTGTAAAATAAGAATAACCGGGGAAAGAAGAATCATAGAATCATTAAGGTTGGAAAAGACCTCAAGGATCATCAAAGTCCAATCATCAACCCAACATCACCTAATTCACTAACCCATGTCCCGAAGCACCACATCTACATGTTTCTTGAACACCTCCAGGGATGGTGACTCCACCACTCCCCTGAGCAGCCTGTTGTGCCAGACCCCACCTTGGTTCACAAGCCCAACAGGAAACACCGCATAAAAAAACCAATAGAAATGGTTGTAATGATTTTTATCCCAGGTCAAGAAAACTCTAATTACAAGCATATTGAATCGAGAGCTTTCCAGAAGAAAGAGTACTTGAAGGATGCTTGTCCCATCAGAAAAATAAATTATTATAAAATTGAAGTACTTTCATGGGAAAAATAAATTTTTACAGTTTCACATTCTACAGTTGTGGGCTCTTTTGGTTTTTGGGTTTTAGGGTTTTTTTAAGAATAAACTGTGTTTTGTGAATTTTTGCAATTTTTCCTTTTGAACCTGAGGTTTGGTTTTTTTAAAACTTTTGCTCGTTGAAGCCCAATGATCAATCTCAGTTAATCCCACTCTCTGAGAACCTGAGGACGATATTCTCTGCAACCAGATTCACTGCACCAGTCACATTTTTCAAAGGAAATTAATTTTCTTCCTCAAACATCCCTAATTCATTGCCAAAACCCTTTGGTTAAAAAAAAAAAAATAAATATTTTTACAGGTTAATTTTGGTAAGAAATAAAACCCAGCAACATATTTCCCCCAAAGAAATCTCACAGAAACTGCTTGCAAATGGCAAACCCGGAAAAACCCGGTGAGGTTTCGTCCAAAGTGTCTATCCCACACACCTGCACGTGTTTCCGTTTGCGATGGTGCGTATCCCCGTTAACTTCAACACCGCTCTCCAGGCAATAAAGTTAAGCCTTGCCTAAGTGCTTCCAAATGTTGGCCTTATTTTAAAGGTGATAGAGGAAATGGAAGGAAGAGAAGTGAGCCCACAACATTGACACACGCCTTCATCGCTAAGGTACCAGCAGGTCAGGAGGAAGGAGGGTGGGGACATGATCCACCTGATTTAAGATGCTGGTTTTTTGTCTTTAAAAGGTAAAGGTGGACACTGGGAGAGGGTGAATGGGTGAGTTGTGAAAGGAATTTCCTTGCTAGTAGCCTTACACTTTGCAGACAAGGAGCAGTTTTCAGTGAGAGGCTGAATTACCAGTTACCCCATGCCATGGACTGGGCAGATTTGCTGGTCCAAGCTACATGTAAATGCCATACTGCTGTCACAATATTCCTATCCAAACAAAAAACAAACAAATAAACAAAAAACAAACAAAAAAACCCTCTAAAGCAAATCAGTGAAAACCAATGCTGATTTGAAACCTTAATGGTCATAATCCAGATCAATCCTATGGGATCTCCAGCGCTCTGCCCAACATGGATGGTGGAACTCAACAAGGCTCCAGTGCCTTCGATGGAAATTAAGGTCACCTATGGTACCCAGATATTTCCTCAAGAAATGAATACATAGTTTGATTTCTATGGAGGGAATGGGGATGGATGTAGCCAAGATGATGTTGTATAGGTGTCCAGGGTGTACGTCTACCTATACACACTCTCTGTGGAGCTATATGCCGGCATTTTGCTCCATCACATGGTTTCACTGGGAAGCTCTCAGAGGAAGAGCTGCACCCCGACCTCCCCTCTTCCCCCAGTATATCTGCTCCAGCAGGGACTGGTACCAGCTCTGGAAATAGTTACCTCTGGGGAAAGCTGGCCCTACAGATCCCAGTCCTTGAGCCACAGCTCCCAGTCCTTCTTGATCCAAAGCTCCCAGTCCTTGATCCAAAGCTCCCAGTCCTTCTTGACCCATGGCTTCCAGTCCTTGATCCACAACTCCCAGTCTTTCTTGCTCCACAGCTCCCAGTCCTTGATCCACGGCTCCCAGTCCTTCTTGACCCATGGCTTCCAGTCCTTGATCCACAACTCCCAGTCCTTCTTGATCCAAAGCTCCCAGTCCTTCTTGATCCACACCTCCCAGACCTTCTTGATCCACACCTTCCAGACCCTGAAGAAGAAGACGAAGCCGGACAGAGCCGCTGCTTCTGCAATCTCTTGCTCGGTGGGAGGGAAAGATCACCTCCAAGGGCAACAGATCAGGACATGGAAGGCTCAGTGGCATGGCACCAGAGAAGGTAAACGCATTAAATCCTCCTCCATCTCCCAAAACGAAGCCATAGCCATCTCATCTCAGATAATGGCTATTCCCAGCGCCAAAGATCAGGGACCAGGAACCTTGTCTTGTCCCTGAAGCCACCAGTGAGGAGGGAATGATACCAGCTCCTGCTCCCCAGGATGTGCACTGCAAATGGAGTGTGCACACACATCTTCCTCCTTGAACCCACGCCTAGATAAACACTTGATGTGTCGCTTAATGACTTGGTTAGATGCCTGAAGGCAGTAGTCAGGTCACTTTGCTTGGTTTTAACGCTTCAGTCCTCCCTTCCTCTTCATCAGGAAAGATTTTCGAGTGTGCTTCAGCTTGTGTTTGTGCTGGGCTGGGACTGGGTGAGGGCTACTAAAAATAAATGATTGTAGGATGAATCCTAAACACAAACAAATGTTTATAATAAAAGGCAAGATGTAAATCAAAGAGCCTCTTTGTAGAGCTCGATGGGTTGGTGCAGAGTTTTACGGGATGTACCTCTCCCACCCCAGGGCAGCTGAAGCTGGGTGAGATGAAGACCACCATGTCCAGACCACATGAGGATTCTGAACGTCTACTTCACACGTGTCCCCAGCCTCAATGCCCAAAACAACTTCCCAGAACCTCAGAGAAAACTTGGATAGGTGGTAAAATCTGCTGAGGGATGAGAGGGAGGAGGTAGAGAGCATCCATTAAGACCCAGACCCTAGTTGATGGTTGCAGATTGCAGCCTGACTTCCATTCCAATCCCTTTTGCACAACTCATGGCCCCAGTGCAATTGCTACACGCAGCTTTTCAAACGCATTCCCTGCCTCGTAATTTCTTGATAGGTTATTTTTTTAGTTTGCTCTCACGCAAAATGAGCCACGACTTCTTGCTGGGTCTGCTTGCACCATCCCACCCATGGACGGGCTAAGGACAACCAAGGACATTGGCCATCAAAACCAGTGTGCCAGCCTCTGGGTGTTGATAACCCTCTACCCAGACCACTTGCTTTCATTTTTTTCATAGAATCATGGAATCACAGAATGGTTTGGGTTGGAAGGGACCTCAAAGACCATCAAGTTCAAAACCCCTGCCACGGGCAGGGACACCTCCCACTAGCCCAGGTTGCCCAAAGCCTCATCCAGCCTGGCCTTGAACACCTCCAGGGAGGGGGCATCCACAGCTTCTCTGGGCAACCTGGGCCACTGCCTCACCACTCTCAGAATAAAATACTTCTTCCTAATATCTCATCTAAATCTCCCCTCTTTCAGCTTTTTGGAACTAGATGATCTTTAAGGTCCCTTCCAACCCAAACCATTCTATGATTCTATGATTTTCACAATCCAGAAAAAGTTATCCAGGAATAAGGAATTTAGCCAAAGCTCCCTGATGTAGGTGGAAACAATCCCATTTGCTTCCAAAAGCTGTGGATCAGGTCGCAGCTCCTTGCAGAAAATCACATTAATAGTGAGAGGCAAAATGAACCATTTTACTTCTTCTAGCTGAAAATAATAAAAAATAAAAATGCGGCTGACCTGATTTACCTTCTCGATAACATATTTAAAAACTGTTCCCAGACTCAGGACTTCACCAGCTGAGATTTTATACAAAAATGAGACTGTTTATGTCATGACCACAACCTTCTGAAGAATGCCCCTTTAGATGGGAAAGCTCATAAGACCCTTAGGTATAATGATCTCAGCTGTATCAATAACCACATTTCGGGAGATTCATTATCTGCTCGCCCAGCCTGCCCGGCTGCACAGTGAAGCATTGCAGTAGGATGGAACGAGAAAGGAAAACACTGAATTTAAGCCATTCTTCCCACAGAAAAAAAAAAAATGACATTGTGGGTCATTCTCTTCCTTGGCGAAAGCCACACTTTTATTTCCTCTGCTTTCACACCATGCTCGGGAGGGAGGACCTGAGCTACACACAATATCGAACATGACTGATCAATCATCTCCATTCAGTGGGTGCAAGAGTATTTTTCCTTCACAGCTCACATCTTTGCTCCCCCAGCATCCTCATCCCTTGCTGTCCCAAACTTTACAGCAGAACATTTTTCCTCCTTTGCCTTTTCCTCCTAAGATTCACTCCATCATTCGAGATTTTAACACCCGTGCTAACTCTATGCATGGATTTCAGAGCATGTTTCACGGGAAATCGAGGCTACAAAACAAAGGTTTATTTCGTGTCGGTATTTTCAAGCAACAGGGACCGTTATGATCATGTTTTATGCCCTCCAGCTTCATACAAAAGAAAATACTTCACCCAGTAATTTCTGCAGCAAGGCACTAGTTCCCGCCTGCCCTCCAGCATCCATAAGCAGAGACAATCTTGGCTGAAAGATTTCAAATCAAGAAGGTCTTGCCCTGATCCTTGGCAAGTCTTTCCAGCAGTTTATTAGTCTCAGGATTGAAAAATTTGCATCTTTTTTCTTTCCTTTTTTTTTTTTTTTTTGTTTTGCCTTTTGTGTGTGGAAATAAGGCTGCACCCACCACTCCTATCTCACCCCCACCAGTAACACCAGTCCCAGGGCTCTGCTACCTGGTGGAGGAACCCCTGGAGTAGCTCTGCCCCAGCATCGAATGGGTTTTCCCCCCCTGCCCCAAGCCCTGGGCTTTATTTTTGCAGAAACCCGGGAGCAGGAGGGAGCTGGGGAAACAGAAGGAAAGGAAAAGGGAAAAAATAAGATGAGAGAAAGAAATAGCAGCTCTCTTCTAGGTCGAGGGACAAAGTCACAAACTTCTAAGGAGAGATGGATCCATGGATGGATCTTAAAGTCTTCCAAGGATGACTAACCTAAAATTCGCATGGTGACACGGATGCGGGGGGGTTAACAAGGTTAAGAGGTAGAATATTAATGACTTTGAAAAATCGGAAGGCTTTGGGGGGAAAGCTCTGAAAGGTTGAGGGATCCGATGGTTTTAGAGCTCTTGGAGGTGGCCCAACTGCTCAGCAACCTGAATAGATGGGCACCAGTGCAGCAAATGGATAAACCCCCTGTAAAAAATACAAAGCGATGAAGGGCAGGGAGAGGAATTTCTGCTCCTCGAACACCTTCCAGGGTCCTAAGCTGTGTCCAACCAAAGAAAAGACCTCCCAGAAACGGAGATGGCATGGCGGAGACCTCTGCTTTGTGCACAGCTAACAAGACGCTCAGCGGCATACGGAAAGGGACAGCGAATAATCCTGGAAATATTCTAATGCCTTCGTATAAATCAGTAGCGCAGCCTCCGATGGGGAGAAAAGTAATGATGCAGAAAAGGCAGAAGCGTTCAATCAATATTTCTGCTCCGCATTTGGAAAGAAGCAGGATGAGATGCTTGTTATCACATGAGGACGATGAAGTACTTTCCAGTCCATTAGTAACCAAGGAGGTTGTTAAACAGCATCTACGAGCGATAAACAATTTTAAATCAGCCGGTCTGGATAACTTGCTCCCAAGAGCCTTCCAACAGCTGGCTGAGAAGCTCTCCGGCCTGCTGATGTTAATTTTTAATAAATCTTGGAATAGCAGAGAAGATCCAGCCAGTTGGAAGCATGCAAATGCCGCAATGATCTGCAAAAAGGGGCAAGCGGGATGGCCGGCTGAACAGGTTGGCTTGTCTGCCATCAATCACGGGTAAAATAATAGGAACCCTCTGGAGAGTCAAGCAGAAGAGGAATTAAAGGACAAGAAAACAGTTAATGCTCGTCAGAGAGGTTCTGCAGCAAACCCATCATGTCAAACAAAGCTGATTTTGTTCTTTGAGGAGATTACGAGTTTGGTTAATAAAGATAATTGCCTCGAGATAATATGCACGGGCTTTTGTACAGCATTTGATTTACTGCGACGTGATGTGCTGATTAAAAAATGAGCGCTGTGTTATAAGAATAAAGCACATGTGCAGGGGATTCGGAGCTGATCTCAACAAATAGCTGTTGGAGGGGAATCGGACTGTTTCCAAGGGGATTTTACAAGGCTCAATCCCAGCCTCAATATTCAGCGTTTTTCTTATCTGGAAGCAAATATAACATCGCTACTGATAAATCAGCTCTGTGGTACACAAATAGGAGAGGCCAGAGGGCAGATGATGGCAAGCCAAGCATCTGGCTGGGGTCATCGGTCCACCTCAGAGAACGAGAAGTGAAAAAAAACAGAGGTGGAATGCTCAGAATCAATGCAGAAGCTGGGAGGTGACATTGTGGCAGGTGACGGTGGTGACCACGTCCCCACAGATGTGGGCAGAAGGTTGGATGTTATGCACACCCCAACATCTCCAGGGAAAAATCCTTGGAGTGGGGATCAGGAGGTCAATCGGAGCCTGGGATGAGAGGGGTTGGGATGAGCAACTCCATCCTGCAGGATTTGGCAGCAGCCAGGGCTGGCCATCGCCTAGGAGAGGACGCGTGACCCAGACCAGCCCTTTCTGTGGCTCCTCGCAGGGTTTAATTCTAACGCTGACCTTTGTGACCCCAAGGAAATCAACTAAAGCTTGATCCAGCTTTTTCTAACAGGAATATTCATTCTGGCCTTTCATATCCTTGGGCTTTAGCTGCATCTTGGGAAAACTCAACACTTAATGCATGGGTGAACATCTTGGTGACACCCCGAAGGCAGCGCAGGGGTGCCAGGCAGGGGAGTGAGCATCCACTTCCATTTTCTCTTGATATGCTTAAACAACCCTACATGAAGGAGCTTCTCTGCATCCCAGTTACACCACTGACACTGACACCATCCCTAGCATCCTATTAGCATCACCACTCCTCCCACCACAGGTACCACATTTCTTCTGAGGCATCACCCAGCTGCCCCTGAAGTCAGTCGCTACCACATCTTCAAATTTATTGTGTTTTATTTCTACCCTCCCATGTAGAAAAACAGAAGCCGGTCAGACTGGATGAGGCTTTGAGCTACCAGGTCTAATGGGTAGTGTCCCTGCCCATGGCAGGGGATTTGAAATAGATAATCTTGAAGGTCCCCTCCAACACAAACCATTCCATGATTCTATGATTCTAAGTTACTCAGCAAAGGCAGCACTGCCCCAAGGATCAGGGGGATGATGTGGCACCAAGGAGGAAGGCTTGAGTGATGGGCATCTGATGCAAAGGTGCCCACGCAAGAGAGGTGAAGGTGGAAGGCAGCAGGCACTTGGTGGGTTGGAAGAGCTTCCCATCCTGGGCATGGTCAACCAACATCCATCCCTTGTTTGGGTGAACCTTGGAGATGAGATATGGGGCTCAAGAAATTCATGGGAGAGTGCTTTTCTTCAGGTTCAGAGCAGAAGAGGATCCTGCAGGGGAGAGGAAGGTGCACGCCATCGGCTGATGTGTGCTCCTTGCTCTCAGATCCCAAGGGTGGGTCCACGTCTTTGATCCTCAGGGCACTGCGGGGGCAAGGAACAGGTATTCGGACACAGGGTTCCCTGCCCAACATTGGTTTGTGTCTTCTCCTGGGTCTGGAAGGGCAGTTTGGTGTCTGCCCTTCTTCCTGTTGCTTCTGCAGTTGCCTTGGAAGGGACCAGACCTGCTCAACCATGAAAGAGATGAGGGGAAACCTCTGTCTCAAGAGCCAAGAAAGCCCTGAGCCATCTCACCACCACACCAGGCACACAAATGTTAGGCAACGTCATGGGACCTCAAGAAGGTCTCTGGAGCTGCTGGTCCTTCCCTGTTCTCCCAGCCCTTCACAAAGGGGAAGAGTGCAGGTCCTGGGGCCAGCCAGGATGGGGAGGAGGGTCTCACACAGAATTAACTCTGTGGCACCTCCCAGAGAGGACCCCACCAGGCTCCTGGACACTGACCTGGGAAGTTTGCTCCTTAAATCCATCCCAGGCCAAGCCCAAAGGCTGACTCCATATGCACCAATCTAGTGGAGGTGGACAACCATCTTTGTGAAAAAGCTTTTTTTTTTTTGTTTTGTCCTCATGTCTTTTTGTCCTCCTGAAACTTACTCAAGGGAAGCATTAACCTCCAACTTATTTTTTCCATCTGCCAGGATTTGCAGAAGGGCTGCATGTGTCCTAAACCTTCAGAGTTCACCATGGGAGCTGAACTCTGGCTAAGTTGTCCTTGCGTTTCCATTTGACTTTGCCACTAACCAGTGACGGAGAACTTGCCGCTCACAATGTTCCCCAAGGGTTCCTCCGACTGGTCTCGCTTCAGGGACAGAAAGGGGTCAACAACTCAAATCCCAGATGTTTAACCCAAACAGTTCCCATCCATCAACACCTGAGCGGAGAATTAGAATACACTGTTATTGCTGAAGGTGAATTCAAGAGGTACGCCATTAAACCAAAGTCCTACCTAATGCCAGGCATCACAAAATGTTTCAAAAAAAAAAAGGCCAGTTTGGCTTAAAATCACGGCATCCCACCACACACAGTTTTGGGGAGGTGATCCACACTGATTGTGGAGCCAAAGCTGCAGCCAACTTACTTGTCTGCCCAGATGCAAGGTCAAAATTCGGTGGTGCTCATCCAAAAAAACCCACAATCTGAGATTTCTACTGCAACTGCTGCTGGGAAGGTGCGGCGGGTACCAACCACAGTCCTTGACCCCGGGATCATCTCCCCCATTCTGGCTCCCATCCCCCAGCCTGCCAGCAGCTTGCAGAAAACCCGCTCTCCCCAAAGAGCCCCCCATTTCAGTCACTTCTTCTGTCCCACCCAAATTTATCAGAAGGGATGCACTGAAAACATCGGCATCCAAATCTCCTTGGCTGCCCTCCAGGATTTTGCTCCCGTGTCCGTGCACTAAAGGGGGGGCAGGATCGCCATGGCATCGCTTTGTACAAAGTCCTCGGTGGGCAAAAGCCCACCCCCCACCCCCATGCCGGATCGGCCTCCTCCTCTTCCTCCCCAGCTCCTCATCTGGGATCAGCCAGGGTGAGGAGCATAACACAACCACAAGCACTCCATCCTTCCAAAAAAGATATTACCTCCACTCCCACCTTCCTCCTCACCCCACCCCAGTTCCAAGCTCGGCTTAGTGTTTTTTTTCCTCCGCTGCAATTAACACTCGACGAGGCAGAACATCCTCCTCGCTCCAGCTGAGCCTGGTGCAGCCAGAGGAAATTATTTAGAAGAGAGAGGGGGTGGGGGAGAAAAAAAAATATAATTAAATAACCACAGCGGACAAAGGCTTCTTGTCTTAAAACCCTTACTCAGCCAGCGTGTCGGGAGGTTGGCACGACGATCAGGTGTTGGTGCATAAGCAGGGGCTGTGTTGGGGTTGTTCCGGGCACCCCATTGCAGCACCCTCCCAAATTCTCCAGCAAGGACCCCAAGGGCTCCCCCAGGGACCCAGATTTAAGGAGATGGGTTGAACCTGGGATTTCATACTTAGGGAGATGTGCAAGACCTGTGTGCTGCTGCGGGGTCAGATCATTTACCCAGGAGGGACAGGATTTGGCCCCATGGGGTTGCAGCTCGCTACAGCTGCATCCCAAATTCCAGCAGGCAGGAAGTGCCCCCCTAAGCGCTCCCAAAAGCTGCTCCAGTGGGAACGGACTTTTTTCAACAGGTCAAAATGGTAATTGCATTATTTCCCCCACCCATATTTAAAAAAAAAAAAAAAAAAAGGAGAAGGAGGAATAGGCTGGGCTCATTTATCATGTGTGGCCAAACCCCAGGCTGGACTCGGTGAAATGAAAATGAGTTGGTGACACTTTGTTTAATGGCATTCCAGTTTGTTGTCCTAAATAATTTGTATTTAACAAGTCCTGTTCGCTCCAGCACTAGTTTGTAGTCCCCGCACTTTCTCAAGTCCTTCTGTGCTTTAATTTGGTTTTTAAAAATTCCTAGTGTTGTATTTTTATTAATAAAAAGAAAAGCAGGCTTGCTTCTCTCCTGGCTTAGATGGGAGCAGGTAATGAATCTCTGTGTGCAGGAGACGGCTGTTATCTCCAAGGCCTTGTTGTTCCCAAACCTACTGATTTAAAAAACTCCCCCAACATGAGATAACGGGAACTGAGAAAATCATCAAAAAAATAAAAAGGTAATCAGGAGCTTTACAGAAGCAGGGGAGCACTGTGATTTCCACCTGATCTTCTCCTGCTGGGACAGGTCTTTAGGTCAAGAAACGATAAATGAAAAGAAGTCTCTTTGGGGAGTGTAATCATGAGAGATGCACTCTGCAGCGAAAAGCTATTTTGCAGCACTTGGACTTGCAAAGGGCTTCTCCACTTGGGTCATGCTCAGCTTAGAATCACAGAATGGTTTGGGTTGGAAGGGATCTTAAAGACCATCGAGGTGAACCCCCCCTGCCATGGGCAGGGACACCTCCCGCTAGCCCAGGTTGCCCAAAGCCTCATCCAGCCTGGCCTTGAACCCCTCCAGGGATGGGGCATCCACAGCTTCTCTGGGCACCCTGGGCCACTGCCTCATCACCCGCACAGGAAAACATTTCTTCCTAATGTCTCATCTCAATTTCCCCTCTTTCAGCTTAAAACCATTCCCCCTCATCCTGTCCCTGCACCCCCTGACCCAGAGCCCCCCCATCTCTCCTGTAGCCCCCTTTCAGCACTGGGAGGTGCTGGAAGGTCTCCCCGGAGCCTTCTCTTCTCCAGGCTGCACACCCCCAACTCTCTCAGCCTGTCCTCGCACGGGAGCTGCTCCAGCCTCGGACCATTGGAGAGAAGTAGGGGGGACCCACATGTCCACTCCTCCACATTAGCCTAATGAGCCTCATTAAGGGATTTTCTTGTCCAGCTGGGTGAGATGCAGGCAGGGAATGAGGGGGAGAGACAAGGACTCCTGACCCATTCTGGGAACAGAAGAGCCCCGGGAGGATGACAGGTTCTGGGGGGGCTTGTAGCCTAAACCAGGGTTGGGGTGACACTGATGAACCGGAGATATCTGGGACAAGGTGACCCAATCGGTCCATCTCTGCTGTGCTATCTAATCCCTCCCCAACACTCCCAGCCTTCAGGAGAAAAGAGGCACCAAGAGAACTAAGTAAGAGCTCAGAAAAGCAGCACTTGCTCTGGCGTCTCCATCTTTCATTTCACCAGGAGACATTATAGAGAAAGGGAGTTTATAAGCAGGGCTATCCAAAAGGAAAGCTGGCTTAAAAAAAAAAAAAGCAAAAACTCAGCAAACCTTGGTAACATCAGCCCAACGGCAGCTCTCACCTTCAGATCAGGGAAACAAATGTCCCAGTTTTATACACCAATTTATTTCTACACATTTCACAAATCAACATTTCCCTCCCACCCTCCTTCCCTGAAGCAGCAGCTGCTGCAGCTCAGAGTTTGTGTTACTTCTCGTTCCCAAAGCCTTGGAGATACGCTTGACCTCCGTTATTGCCCTGTTTTAATTTCCAGCCTCCCTTTGCTTACCCTCCCCTATGGAGCCCTGCCAGACTTTCTCCTTCCCTTGAGACCATCCTCAGTTATTTTATTTGGATTTTAATCACCTTCTGCTTCGATTATTCCCCTTCTCTCTTTTACAGCCTTCCTCAGTGCTGTGCCACCTCACCAGCTTTTTTAGGAGTACCAACTGGACGAGCCAGATTACTCTTAGGAAATAATTGCTCTTTTTCTTCATTTTTTCCTTACCTTGGAAGAGCTTCAAAGCCGCTCTCCCCGCTGGCAGGATTCCCAGGAGCAAAGCTTCGTGGACAAAGCCAGCAATGATCTGAATCGCCCAAGCAACCTGGTATTACATCTTTAGGTCAAATCCAGGGTCCACCAATTGTCCTAAAAAGCCCCAAACCAAGGGGCTGATGCACCAAACCCCAGCTGTGCCTCCTGGAAGGTGCTCTTTCAATGCCAACCAGCTCAAGACTGTTTTAAACCCTGAAAAAGGATTTAATCCCCCTTCCAAACCTCATGTTTTCCTACTGATTTATAGGTCTTGTTTTCTTTGCCATTCCCAAACAACATCCAAGCCTTATTTGAGTATTAAGCTCCCGGCTTTGGAGGCATCCCACGGCAGCGAGTTTTGCAGACCCAACCCCATGGGAGAACATTTTCTCATGGACAGGGGCTGCTTCCTTAAACAGACCTTGTGTTATGAGATCAGAAATATCCAATGGGCTTTCTCTGGCCACTCAGTAGGTTAAAGATGTTGCTGTCCCCTTTTCTCTGCCTCTGCTTGGCTCTATGCCTCCTCTTCAGCTTTTTCCAGCCTCTCGGTGATTTTTTTCTTCTGGCTGGTAATTGTTCTCATTGCCCTTCGCTCACAGATGGTCCTCAGAGAGCTCACTGTTGACATGATGCCAGCTCTCCTCGATCCCAGCTGCTAAACCGCATTAGGAGACCAGCAGAGACCTCTCCTCCATCCCATCTGCCCTTTCACACCTGGGCCATCGCTGGAAGGTTTGTTCACCAGAGCTGTCACAGCTGGGCAACCTCTCGGTCCCATCACAGCAGTCAGGTCACCCTCCAACCCCACCACCCCACAACCAAAGCTTTCCAGGTCTTTCTGGATCTCCCCCCCCATCCTTCCTCCTTGACGTCCTTCCCGCCATGCATCTGAGTCACTTCACCCTCTCCAAACCTCTCCTTCGAGCTTTCCCATCCCCTCTGGCTTGGGAGAGCCTCTGAGATCCCAACCCAGCAAACCTTACCCACGGAGGGGTCCTCAGTGCTCACGGAGCAGCCCCTGGACTGAAATATTTTACACTGAGGGTGGTGAGGCACTGGGACGGGTTGCCCAGAGAAGCTGTGGATGCCCCATCCCTGGAGGTGTTCAAGGTCAGGTTGGATGGGGGTCTGAGCAACCTGGTCTAGGTGAAGACGTCCCTGCCCATGGCAGGGGGTTGGACTAGATGACCTTTAAAGGTCCCTTCCCACCCAAACCATTCTGTGATTCTACAATTCCAGCCCCGCTCCATGGTGACAACCTGGATCACCACCCAGACAGAAGGCACACAAGCAGAAGAAAACAAGGGGGGGGGAAAGTACGGCAGATCAGGCAGGAGGTGAAAGCAGCTCTTATTTTTCACCAGACCAAGTTGGTTTTGGAGGCACAAACACCAGGTTCATTCACAAAGCAGCTAAGTGTCAGGTTTTGATGGAAACAATGAATTAGCAAGGATGAGCAGGAACAGGATAAATGTTCTCCTTCCTGCCTCCCAAAGTGTCCTGTTTCTTTCCTAATCCACTGCCAACTGCTCACTGAGCTCCACAGCACTCAGCCCCAGCAGCCTGGAGCCTCCAAGGGGCTTGGAGGGGAGCTTCCCGCAGAGCCACCTCCTTCTCCATGCCTCCGTATCCTTCCCACCCAAACCCACGGGAGCTGGGGGCTGAAGGGGACCCCAATGGCACTGGGGATATGAAGCAGGAGCATTTATAGAATCACAGAATGGTTTGGGTTGGAAGGGACCTTAAAACCCATCTAGTTCCCCCCCTGCCATGGGCAGGGACACCTCCCACCAGCCCAGGTTGCTCAAAGCCTCATCCAGCCTGGCCTTGAACCCCTCCAGGGATGGGGCATCCACAGCTTCTCTGGGCAACCTGGGCCACTGCCTCACCACACGCACAGGGAAAAATTTCTTCTTAATATCTCATCTAAATCTACCTTCTTTCACCCAGCAAGGTGACAGCCCCACAGCCAAAGCCAAGGCATCACGGAGTGAAGCTGCATCAGGGGAAGTTCAGATTGGACATTTGGACAAAGGGTCTTCACCCAGAGGGTGGTCAGGCACTAGAACAGGCTCCCCAGGGATGTGATCATGGCCCCAAGCCCATCAGAGCTCAAGGAGCATCAAGATGACACTCTTAGATCGATGGTTTAGTTTTAGGTAGTCCTGTGAGGAGCAGGGAGTTGGACTCGATGATCACTATGTGTCCCTTCCAACTTGAGATATTCTGGGATTCTATGTCAGTGCCCTGAACATCAGCCGGGTGGGACCCAACTAAACCCATCCATCACGCGTCAACAGCAAAAAATTTCCAGTTCGTAAACGCAACGAGCCCAGTGCCTTTCACCAGCATGCAATTTGCCTTCAGAGCAATACAAGAAATTGGTTTGATTTTCAGTTTCTGCTATCTCAAAATCTATCAGAGGGATAAGCGACCTTCCACTAACACAACGGATTAAAGCAGAAGATAAAATGCCATTCCATTATCTATTTATTAAAAGCACCACTTGAACTGCTTTTATTCAGCATACATCTCCGACTAAAGAGGCACTCCTTGACTGTGTAAATCAGCGAGCAATTGTGTTTTAACAGCTTTTCGAATGGCATTTCCCCACACTTTGAGATGGACTAGCAGACAGAAAACCTCTTCCAAAACTCACTTATCATAACAGGCGCGAGCACCGAGCTCTTTACTGCTCCTCTACCACCAAGACAAATACAAAATGGGCTTGTAAAACTCACAAAGCATACATCATTCCCACCTTTCACCCTGCTGCATGAATATCCTTAACAACAGGTCAAAATAAATAATTTTCTTAGCAGAGGAGAACTATTCAGTTCCAACTGATGGATGGGACCTCTGGTAGGCGATGAAACACGGGCTGCAGCTCCCAACCCACTGCTGCTACCTGTTGTGCAGTAATCAATTCTGGTAGAACCAGAAAGGAAGAAGCCAACTCAAATTCACCAGTTCCCTGGGCAAAAGGGGAAGAAATGATGCTGAATTTTCATTAACAGATTTCAGGTGCAAATATAAACAATATTTATGAACTGCAAAACAAAAGGGATGTTGTTTGATTGTCTCCGCTCCACCAGAATAAATCGGCTTTTGGTTGGCTGTGGATATTTTTCCAGAGCCAAAAATGTTCCCTTTTTTTTCTGGAAGGCTCTGCTGCTTTTGGTAAAAAGCTATTCTAAATATTTTTACAAGGTGTTTTGATGAAGAAACCTGGAGCAGCAGTATTCATGAGCTGATTATATTTTAAATGAAATGTTGATGGAAGACAAGCACAGCAACCTTCACCTGCACCATGGATGTCAACGGAGGCTCTACCGTTGACATGGGCAAACGTCAGATCTGTTGAGAAGAGGGGAAATGGATGTATGCACAAGTGTGGGGAAGGATGCCCGTAGTCTGGAAACTGAGTAGATGGAGATAGGGATGGATGGATGGATGGATTGATGGATGGATGGAAGGACGGATGGACGGATGCATGGATGGACGGATTCCTACCACTCTGCTGTTGCCCAACCCAATGCACTCCAGGCTCCTGGCTGCTCTTACATGAGTTAAATTCTGACAAAGCTGACAAACCTGAAAGATCATTTCAAACCACAATCGTTTCAAACTCAGCTTGCTTCAGCCTCTGACCCTCTTGGCAGGATGTCCCTTCAGCGTGGCAGCCCCAAACAGGAGATGACAGTGCTCTGAAACCTTTTGAACCAGCACTCAGGTCCCTCGGGTACTGGGGGAAAGATTTCTCCTAACGGCGTGCAAACTCCCTGGCTCTGACAGCCCTGCTCTCAGGCTGCCTGGGAGGGGACCAGCATCCCGCTCCCTCCGTTTGATGGTGTGAAAGGTCAGCGAGGAAGGTGCACTTGTCACCAGGAATAAACCGTTACACAGAGGTTTTGTCACATCTTTCTGGGAGGATGGAGGCAGCTCAAGTCAGTGAAAAAGTTCTCATGATGCCGGTGGGGTTTGGATCTGCCCCGGAGCACCAAGGAACAAAGCTTCTCCTAAACGACACAGGTCATCAGCTGGCATAGAGTGAGCCCCAGGAGCCACCCAGGGCAGGTGTCCCTTCATACCGACGTGCCAACCCATCCAGTCCGACTGTCTCCTTAACAGAAGTCACCCCATGACCATACAGCTTGGGAAGTGTCAGCGTCCCAGTCAAGCTAAATAAATCCCTTCCCTTCGCTTCAACTGACAGCACATCTGACCCAGAGTTATTCTGAGACAAGAGCCACCAGCAGACCTGTGTGGACAGGGCTTTAGGGCTCCAGCTCAGGAGAGCGCAGATGACCACCCCGTGTTTCTGAGATGTGAAAGTTTCCCAGGGGAACTTCATAGCTTTCCATATTTTACTACCTTTATATATCAGAGTGACATTAGAGCTGATTTTATTTCTCTCCATAATGGGTAGCAAACCAGAAACAGCACTGCAGCAAAGGTGACACACACAGAAGAGAAGCAAACATAGAATCACAGAATGGTTTGGGTTGGAAGGGACCTTCAAGACCATCCAGGTCCAGCTCCCTGCCACGAGTACGGACACCTCTCACTAGCCCAGTTTGCTCAAAGCCTCATCCAGCCTGGCCTTGAACCCCTCCAGGGATGGGGCATCCACAGCTTCTCTGGGCAACCTGCAGAGGAAAAGATCATGTCCTACCACGTTCTGCTTGAAGACCAGGAGAAAGCAGCACAGCCCAGCAAACACAAACCCTACAGCCACCAGTTTTGTGTAGCCTCACCTCGAGAGGAAACCCAGACCAAGCTCTTCCTCCCAGTTCTGCTGCTCCACACCTTTCAGAGTGACTCCTTTCCCAAACTCAAGCTGGTTGTCCAGGGGGTTCCCAAGCCCTTGGCACCACATGGGTGACCAGCAAAGACCAACTTCTCCGCTCGCAGCGGCGGGCAGGCAGGCAAAGGCTGCCTTGCACCAACTCTAGCACAGGCAGGGGTGTCACCACACTAAAGGGCTGGCGAGCCCGCGTCCGGCTCCTCTCTGCCCCTCGCTTCAATGTAGGTCAAGCCACAAGGTGACGGTTAGCGCTAGTGGAGCTGCCTCTGCCCACCGAGGTGCTTCCAGCGCTGTATCAAAAATTAAAGTGGAGCCATAAAAATTAAAAGAGAAGCAATACGGAACATAAAACCCAAGCACTAGAGTAAAAAGTCCCCGGACGCTCACATATCGTTAAGGCAGGGTATGAACCTTCCCTTGCAGTGCTGCCAAGTCCCCTTTCCATGGGAAATTATCCTGGTTTCTGATGTCAGGGTGACAAAGACGGGCCAGGTATTTGTCACCTGGCTGGCTGGTGTTACGGAAAAAGGTTGTGGAAAGGCTGGGAACTGGTTTGCTGTCTCCTGTTCCCAGGGATGGGGCATCTCCCACCTCCCTGACAACTCTCAAACAAGTAAGCTCAGACTAACAAAGTTGCTGGGCTAAGCTCTGATGAGGGAAAACACCATTTTCTTAAAAAATCTCCATCCTCTAGCCTCGCAACAACCGATAACTCAAAGGCATTGTCCCCCATCCCAGTACTCCACCGTCCTCCCCTCAGAAGGTCTCACTGAAACAGCAGCCCCAGAACCAGGAGTTTAATGGGGGGAGGCTGGTTTTGATTCATTTGGACGAAAATCTGAAGTTTTAATTGCCCCCAGGGCCAGCATGAGATTCTCTGCCCATCATTCCCATCCCTGTCCAGCCCTGGTGACCCATTAACATCTTTGTGTAAATATTGCCCGAGCGCTCCTGCCTGCCCTCCTAGCCTCAATGAATCGTGTCTGGGGGGAAAAGCAGGTAAGAGAGCACTCGAACTGGTCTCCGCAGATGGTAAAAAATGGAGCTTGATGTGACAAGTGTGGGCAGCAGGGACAGGCACAGGAGGAGAGCAGAGCCCTTCTTGCCTGAACGTCCTCATGGATATCCAGCTGTCCTCATCTCCCACAGATTTGTGGGATTTGGAGACATCTGGCATGCCATGGGGGAAATTGCTGCTCTGGAGCAGGTTATGTTGGTGAGCAAAAACTCCCAGAGCCATCAGTCCAATCCCACCAGACCCAACGGGATGGACCTACCTTGTACCTGACCCTACATCTCACAAGGCAAAGCAGAAGTTGAGCCTGCAGAAGCTCTGCAGCTCCCAAGTTCCACTGGAACATTGTGGAGACCAACCAGTCCCTGAGGAACCACTACATCTAAGGAACCAAATGATGGCAAGAAACATCTCAGGCTCCAAACAGCACCTTCACCATCCCTGGTGACACCAGAAATGTAACCGGTACCTTCAAGAGGGCACCAGTCTCCCAGCTCTTGCTCATCACCAACAGGTCATCAACAGAGAGGTCCCAACTCTTCCCAAAGGTGGTTTTGCTGGAATGAAACCAAAGGCCACACAAATAGGCTGGTTTGGTGGGTTTTCTTTCTCTCTAAGACATCACTAAACTCCACTAGCAGGTAGTGCCTCAGCATCCTGCAAGCAACGCTTTCAATGCAAAGGAACAAAAGGC
The DNA here is from genome assembly GCF_000699245.1 of Pterocles gutturalis. Classification (NCBI taxonomy): domain Eukaryota; kingdom Metazoa; phylum Chordata; class Aves; order Pterocliformes; family Pteroclidae; genus Pterocles; species Pterocles gutturalis. The sequence continues at coordinate 10,972 of NW_010145951.1, read as the reverse complement.
TGCGGTGGGAAGGGGAACGGTGGGAAACCTTCTGAGCTCCCGAGCTTCATTTGAGACCTGGTGTTTGCAGCACAGGCTGCATTTCATCTTTTCATAAGTAACTCTTACCGGGAAACACGACAAAAAAAAAGGGCATTTTGAGGCAGAAAAGTTGGTCTCTGAATGTAATATTATTATTTTTTTAAAATCTTTTGTTCACAACTCTTCCGGGGAGCGAATCCAGCAGAGGCAATACAGTGCAACGTGCACTCCTAAATTAGTTTCCCGACACTTGGGATGCTTTTATTATTCATTTCCTCCAAATATTAGATAATGCCTTTCGTCCCTTTCAAAGTCGAGATGAGGGGTCTTTGATGCATTGTTGGACTTGAAAGTTGCGGGTCTAAAGCAGCATTTCTTTTAAGTCTTTTCTTTTATCAAGCATATTCTGTTCTGTTCGCTATAATGCACACAATGGCATGAGAGTCCTGACCTGCTTCGTGTCTGATGGGTTGAAATCTCAGATGCACGGGATGAAACAGCCATTCCTAGCAATACAGCTTAAACACTTACAGCTCCTATTCAGGCAAATATTACCCAGGGGTCTGCCACAGCGCTGAAAAGCTGCCAAAATTGGCTCCGTAGATAGCTGACCAATTCAGCAGTGAGAAACGACCCCGCTACATTAACTCCCCTTTTCATTTCACCCTGGGCGAGCCGGGGTCTGGAGGCAACCGCAGCAGGAGGTGAGAGCCGGTTGAAGCCAGATTTCTTTATCTAAAGTATTTTTTGTGTATGTGTGTGTGACCATGAATGTCATTATGTGGATCTGCAAAAGAAGGAAAGTAATGCCATTAGGGCACAGGCACAGAAATCAGTGAGGTTTGTTTCTTACGGTGTCACAGGAGCACTGCCACATCTTCTGGAGAAGGAAAATTTGCAGAACTTAGGACACTGCAAAAGTCTCAGATAACCCGGTCTCTGCCTCTGCTGAAGGTGGAACTTTGGTGGGTTACTTTACACCAACCAGTGTCAGTCTCCTCCACGTGTTAATCAGAATTAATAGCTCCTGTTCTATAATAATTCTCCTTTTTTAACGCTGATACTACAAGCTCACTAGTTTAGAGACGGCTCCTGCCCAACAACACCCAAGACAAAGATACAAAGTGAAACCTCTCCTTGCAAAAGCAAACACATTTCAGGACAAAATTCAATGGTTTTGTCCTTTCAACAATTAGCACTGACATGTTTCTACAAAACTACCAGGCTGATGTTTTAGGATATTAATCTCCTCTTATCAATCTCCTCTTGACAGGTCAGAACTCAGAAAGATTTTTTAAAGGGCGACCCTGAAATGCAGGGGTGAAAAGGGCTGAAGAGCTCCTAAATGGGTTGAAGCTGTTTGAATTTGTGTATCTTATACCCTGGGAGCAAAAGACGAGTCAGAAAAGGAGTGTTCAGACTATACGGGCTGAGATGTTTATAAGACAGACAGGTCCTGCAACCGCAGCCCCTGGCTCTGGGGTGTGTGATTCCAGCAGGATCAGCTCTAAAAGCAAATCTGATCCATAAGGATACGATTTCCCATCCCATCCACCTCCTCCAGGATGCTGCATGTGAGCACGAGCCCCATTTCCAGCAGCGCTGAGCATCTCTCCCATCGCTGGTGTGGCAGCAGCAGCAGCTCCAGGTACCAAAAAATAACAAGGGGTTATGAGAAAGTCTCAGGCCACACATCACCTATCTGGTTCGGAGGCTTTTTAGGAGCCCTCTTAATTATCCTTATTAAAATACCCCCAGGAAAGCCGGGGTTTTTGCCCTACGTGCGAGCAGTGCAGTGCTGGTCTGCCGGAGGGGAGTTGACAGGTCATTATTTTATGTCCTACAAATTCTACGAACCGATAAGAAAACTCCCAACAATGTGATGGTTTATCAGTTTGCAGGTTGGAAAAATGAAATTCTTTCAATTGAGATAACGATTCTATTCCTTTGTGGCAAATGAGAGTTTTTTCATCTGGGGACTCTGGCAGAAGCAGAGCCAGGACGGGGATGGGACCCATCGCTCACAAGTCAGCAGAAAGATGCTGTCACAGCCGACGGGAACGTCTGCACAAATTGTAAGGAGTCCGAATCTGCTGCTTTGAGAGAACGAAAAAAGAAGCAAAAACTGCAGGAGAAACAAAATCTATTTTGTAAACCCCAGGCAGAGCCGACACGAGGCAGCCGGCGCAGGATTGCAGAGATGATAATGGACCCTGATGGATAGTTCACAGGATTATTAGATACCCTCCAACTCAGATATGCTGAGGAGCCAATTATTTAATGCTAAGTACAGCACAAACGGATGTTTAATAAGCTGAATCACTCCCGGATCAGAGGAGCTCAAGGGACCAAATCCCTGCTGATGTAAATCAGGAAAAGCAGGGTTATAACATACACAGTGCTTCAGACTCATGCCAGTCCCCACGGTTAGCACCAGCTCAGGCATGCAGGGTTGGGGTGCCCGGAGGGGAAACTCAGCTGGATTTTGGGAGCGGATGGGTGCGAGGGCTCCCTGGGGTGGCGATCGCACCCACCTCTGCGGCCGGTGTCCTTCCAGGATGGTTTGTTTACAGGCGAGGGGGTTGCTGCTCCTGGGAAGATAGGCTGAGTTTATTTTTCAGCTGATTGCAGAGGTAGCAGGGAAGGAGTGGGAGGTGTAGGAGCCAGCAAGGAGTTTGGACTCTGCTCCCAGCCCTGATAAGCACCTGGTTTGGAATCAGCGATGATCCCTGGGAACAAAGCATCGCTTCCCAGGCTCTTCTGCTGGGAGGGGTGCTGGGGGGAAAGCAGGTTCTCAGCACCCTCAGCTGGGCTTCTCCTGCAGCCAGAGCAGAGGGACAGGCTTCCAGCTCATCCTAGGGAGGATGCCCAAACTAGATCAGATGTACCACGGGCTAAAACCATCCCCACTGACTATAAAGAGCCTTTACGTTGTTAAATACCCAAAGAACAGCACAGCAGAGGGGTTGGAACTAGATGATCGCTAAGGTCCCCTCCAACCCAAACCATTCTATGATTCTATCAGAGTTCTTCCTGAAGCCCTTTCTCATCTCTGCCTGTGTCACCTTCTCCCTTCATCTAAGCTCATCGCTATACTATAAGGAGCTAAATGAGGCTTAAAACCCACATTTCCCCATGACCCACCCACCACCAGCACTGCTCCTGGATGGCCACGTAGTCCAGGATGCAGCACAGACCAAATAATAGATAGAAGGAGGAAATTGTTTACACTGAGGGTGGTGAAACAACTGGCGCAGGCTTCCCAGAGAGGTCAGAGATGCCCCATCCCTGGAAATATTCAAGGTCAGGTTGGATGAGGCTTTGAGCAACCTGGTCTAGGTGAAGATGTCCCTGCTCGTGACAGCAGGTTCAGCAACATCAACTCAGGATCTGGCTCTGGTGTATCTGAAGCAGCTTAGATGATAAAAAAAGGACACTCCTTTCTTCCTATTCAAGACCTCTAGGCAAACACCCAAGCCACAGCCTCCTGCAGCTGCAGCAAACAGGTCTGGAGAGGACCTTGAAATGTCACCCAGATCACAGTCCCGTGACTGGGGCTGCAATGGGGGCCAAGCACAACAAAAGCCAAAAGCACTCCAAGCATTAACAAATATTGTTGCTTGGCGCACTCCCGCCCAGCTGCCAGCATATCTGCCGCCTGCTCTTCCCAGCGCTGCAGCACGGCGAACACACACACACTTATGAGAGCATCTTCTATGGATTTACACAAAGAACAATCAGCGGTTCGGGTCGTTGATAACAGCAGAGAATCACGGTGCTGTTAAAGCTGATTTGTGCTGATCCATCAATACTACAAACTACCTCCTCTCCCACACAAGTTCCCAGTTACCGAAGGGCAGGATCAGACCCCCAAGACCTCCGAAAGACATCAGGACAGCCACTTTGTACTCCTCAACTTGCGTCCTGCTTTGTGAGGAGCCACCAGCTCTGCCCACAAAGCCACCAGCTCGACACACCCGAACGCGTACTCACCAGTACCCTTGGTTTTGTTTCAAATCTCCAGCAATGCTCCTGTTGCTCCTCTGACCATTTCCTAAGGAATAACAGAGAGAAAAAAATAAAAACAAAACAAAAAACCTTCATCAGATGCAGAATGGAGCTTCTGGTTAAGAAGGGCCAGCTCTGGAGAAACCTTCTGCTGGATGATGAGAACCCACTGAGCCAGGCCTGCTCCTGATCTCCTATCACCCGTTTTTCCACGGTCCGTTCAGCCGTTCCTCTGCTGGACTGACCTCACGCCTCTACCACAAAATCACCTAGCAACACCATGGTGCAAAACCAACCCATCCTCCCGCTGTATCACATCTCCTCCTGTGACAGCTGGGAGATGGACAGTCTGGAAACAGATCCCATCAAAGCAGTGTTGGCTGCTTCACCCATCCCACCTCCCAGATCATTCTATGATTCTACAAATGTTCCATCTTGATCCCTTTGGGATTATGGATTTCATAGAATCACAGAATGGTTTGGGCTGGAAGGGACCTTAAAGCCCACCCAGTCCCACCCCCTGCCATGGGCAGGGACACCTCCCGCCAGCCCAGGTTGCTCAAAGCCTCATCCAGCCTGGCCTTGAACCCCTCCAGGGATGGGGCACCCACAAGATCACACACTTTAAGTCAGGTTGACACCTCGATGACTGTCCCGGGACCAAATAACCAAGGAGCTCTGATCACCCTATCCATTTTATTAAACCTGTAAGATAATTGCACACACACTCCAGGAACAGAGAAAAACCCCAACAAATAACCTGTATTTTTCCTGTTGGTGCTTCTACGACCATCAGTAGGAGGACATTCAGGCACTAAGGGATGCACAGAGCCCAGGTGATGGGTAGAGCACACGGTAGCTGCAGCCCAGCCCGGTGACCACAGCCATGGAGGCTGGCCAAGCTCCAGGGCCATCACAAGCCCCAGGAAGGGGACTTCTCTGCAGCACTAATGAGTCCATCTGCTTTCAAGAGCATCCAGCTGCTCTGACCTCGTGCACTTAAGCTCGACCTCCTTCCTTAGCCCCGGCCCTGGTTCAGATCATTAGCTGATGAGCAACCGCCACCGCTGAAGACTAATGGCTCGTTTGCTGCTCAACAGCCAAAAGTGATCAGCAAGGGGGCAAAGAGCTTAGCACAGGCCACCGTCAACATCCCCGTGTGGGTGAGCGCCGTTGTCTTTTATTTTAGGAAAAATTCCCAGGGAAGGCTGCAAAAACCTTGTGATGCCCTGGCTTCACGCCAGAGCTCATCAGCTCTGCTAAGGTCGATGCACAACCTCCTCCCGGTGTCACAGCAGGGGCTGGCACCGCGTTTCCCTTGAGCAACACTGGGATTCAGCTTTAAATGTTACTTAAAGTTGTTTCTTTCTCACTACAGAGTCCTGCATTGCAGCTTCTCCCCGTGGCAAGGGGAACCCAGGGAGACAACAGCTTGCAAGGCAACACCTAAAAAAAAAAAGATCACTGTTTGAGGCTCTAGAGAATCCTCATGGGTTGAGGTTATAAATAAGAGTTTCTGGGCAGAATTACAGTTTCATTAGCCCATTGCCATGAAGAAGGGTCTGAAGAACAGTGCCTGTGGACAATCACGCTCATGGTCCACCCTCTGAGCCAGCTAACAGGGAGTTGGGATGCCCTGGTGCCCTTGTAGCATTTTCTAAAATAGTCTGGGCATCGCTGAGAGCAGCCCAGGCTTCGTTCTCCCAGTCCCAAAACACACACGAGATGAAAAGCCATGAGGCAAAGAGGCTTGCCTGTGGCTTTCCCCTCAGCCACAAGGTCCCTTTTAGCTTCTTGGGGTGGTTTCTAGATGAATGGAACACACCCTCCTTGGATATGACGTTAAGGTTTCTAATTGTCCTCCTGGAATACATCACTAACGTGCCACATCAGCTCGCTCGTGGGTCTGTTCCTCCCACCACGTGTCTCTAGAACGGAGCTTCTGCATCTCTTTAGACCATCCTCCAAAGGGTCCATCCATGCTCTAACCCTGACCTGTATTTCAGATCCAGCACACTTACGGATAAAGTTAATCATGGAGGACAGCTGAGGCGTGCTCCCCATAGATTTATCGGGAGCCAGGACTCCTCCAAGTCCGTTTTCCTTCTGTGCTCAGATACCAGCTGGAGCATTTCCCATTAACATCTAGTCTAGGTGTAGCACCTGCCAGATTTTGTCCTGTACCAAATTCATCACATTTGTACATTAAAAACAAAAATTAGTTTTGCAGCTGTTTAAAAAAAAAATCATAATTACAAATTTTTACTAAAGTCCGTGGGGATGCAGTCAGGACACCTTGGGGTGTCTGGAGAGCCGCCCAGTCACTCAAACATCTATTTTGAGGTGCAAAACACCCTCCAAACTCCACTGACCAAACATCCACTGGTTATAACAGAAGATTAGGCACCGACTTCATATTTTTATCTTCCACTGCAGTCCATCTCCAGCTCCTGCTCCAAGTTTCAGCAGCTCCAAAATAAAACCCATTTGCATGAGAAGAGGATGCCCTCCAGCTCCAGTCCCCGCTGAGATGAGGGGCACATGAACACTCCCAGGGCGGTTACGGCGTTTGCGTGCCTCCTGCATCTATCATTGAAGAGAATAAGTTTGACAAGGAATGAAGGAACAACCAATACATAAACCTATATCATGAATCACTCACGAAATGGAGAAGAGCTCATCTCGCATCTCCCCTTGCGCCTGGGTGACCCCAAGCTCTTCCCAAAGGACTCTGCTCATTTTCTTCATATGTTCTCAAGAACCTTTGACCTCACCAGACATCTTAGTCAATCAGGAAGGTGACAGAACCGTTTGCTAGAAGGCTTAATAATTGCAAGAAACGTAAGGAGCTGCAGGCAAACACTGCCATGTCCTCAGAGAGCAATGAGGGTGAACCTTTGGCTTCGGTGAAGGTGAGAAGAAAACTATGAAGAGCCATCTTCCTATCCCAGCCTGAGTACCTGAGGTGTCTCCATAGCAATGAAATGACAGCCTGACCCCTTCACCATCTGCAAAAATCCAGCTACAGCTTCCTTTAGCAACCACCAGGTGGCCAGACTGGGGTGGCCCCATCCCTTCTGGAGGTGCATGGAGGTACGTGAGAAGACATCTGACCATGGTTCATCAGAACCACAGAGCCTAGCCGTGGTGGAACACCAGAGCACACAACACAGTGTGCAAAACCCGTGTCACACTGCCCTTTGGGGATAATTGTCCTTCCAGCCATAGGGTGGAAGGGACCTTAAAGATCATCGAGTTCATGGAAATGTGTGGTGGGAAGGAGACACTCAGGGTCATAGACCAGCAGAAAAATGCTACTTTGAGTCCATCAGCAATGGAGAGAAGCTACAGCAAGATCCAGCTGATCTCAGCGAGATCTCTACCTTAAGAGAAGAGAAAACACACCACCAAAATTGTGCTTAGTGCTCTCCACCGATGGTGAAGGCAGCCTGGGCAACTAAGGAGGAGGTAGCTCCCATCCAAAGATCTAAATGCAGACAGATGAATCCCACCTCACCAGAAAACATTCTGCTCAGCTATAAATGTTATTTCTGTGAACTAACAGAGAAACTTCAAAGCTTGAGCCTCACTGAAAGACGGTGTCACCTCGAACAGGGCAGTGTCCTGGAGAAACCTTGCTGGAGTCAAGGGAACAAAGTCACCCACCTCCCTCCAGAAAATCCCACCTGGAAAACGTATTTTGGGAAGGCACATCTCTCATGCACTGCCATGCGCGGATGTTTCATCGCCTAGGAGAGCTTTGCGATGATTACCGGCATTTTTAACGGCAATTCCTTTTTTGTGTATGGATAAAAGCTGCTTTGGCTCATAGGATCTTGATGCTGGCAGCATCCATGGGAGATGCTGGGGCAGAGTGGTGGCACAGGGCTCTCCTTGCTGGACCAGGGCTGGCCAGGGATTGTGTTTTCCAGCCAAAAAAGCCCTGAGACAGCTCATCCCTCCCAACCTGGGGAGAAATGAGTGCCTGGATGGTGCTCAGGAGGAGGAGGGGTCTGGCTGTACTTTTGGGCTGACATCCTTTCCCATCTCCAGCCCTCAATTTTCTCCTTTCCTGGGTGAAAATGGAAACAATCATGTCAGCCACGGGTGGAAAAGGCTTTGAAATCTACAGATGAAAAGTGCTAGATAAGATGGTGCTGCATTAGTCCAGCAATGGAGAGGGAAAGCCAGTAAAGGGGGAAAAACCCCACATAATAAGTAACAGTCTATAAATCACATAAACCGAATGCATTAAAAAACCAATCCTCTGAGAAGCAGCTGTTTCATTCTCTACTGTTGATGGCATCAATATAAGAGGGGAAATTACCACCTTGCGTTCTGCAACACATCACACCGACTCTCCTTCACAAACTCTAATGGCCCCTGATTGCAAAGTCAATTTAAAATTTACCATAAAACACAGAATCTCATAAACTTTACAACCCAAGTCACGCTCACTCGCTGCTTTTGCCAACACGCAGGCACCCGCTTCACTCTCCGATGTGAATATACAACAAAATGCTGCAGACAGCAGATGGGAGAGCAGAGCATGGCATCACAGTGGAGATCTTCCTGTCCTGGCCAGCCCGGTGGAAGAGAAAAGGAGTCAGGCTGGAAAACAAGCTGGCAAATGGCTCCGTTGGAAGATCTCAGATCTCCAGGAGACAGCTCATCCCATGTCACAGCAGGATGAAGGATAGCCAGAACCATGATTTACAGTGGTGGTGGATGATGGGTGGCAGATGCCCCATCCCTGGAAACATTCAAGGTCAGGTTGGACGGGGCTCTGAACAACCTGGTCTAGGTGAAGATGTCCCTGCTCATGGCAGGGGGGTTGGATGAGATGACCTTTGAAGGTCCCTTCCCACCCAAACCAACCTATGCTTCTATAACCAAACATGACGTGACCTTCAGTGCTGTTGGGGAGCTGCAGCTCCAGTGCCCTCCAGGTGTGACCAGCATCCCGTGATGCTGAGCCAACCTCCCTCCTTGCACCGGGACATGCTTAAAATTCACGGGTTTTGAGCCCTTTTGCAGGCTCTGATGCAAAACCCCAGGTCATTTCACTGAGCTTGGGTTTCTTCCAGAAATTTAAGCCTGTGTAGATCCTGCAGTGAAGACAGCGCGAGTTTTTTAATAAAGGGAAGCAGCACACAGCTACACTCGTGCTGGGAGCCAATCGTTTGCTCTTGCAGGCATAGGTTCCACTCATGGGTTGACGAGGGAAAATTAATTAGGCTCCTAGTTTTGCTTCCTACATAAAACTAACTGCTTTTTCCTTCTGATTAAAGCGTTGTCACTGTGACAGAGAGCCCGTCTCTCTGAAGTGGTACAAAGGATTTCGACTGAAGCAACAGAAAAAGCTGCATATTTCAAGACGTGCTTCCCCAGCATCCCTAAAACATTTCTCTCTGCGGTATTCACCCACCCCATAAGCTCTGGCTTAAAATTCTCCCCAGATTCACCCTCAGCTCAAAATTGCAGGATAGATTCAGGGAAGAGTGTAATTTTTGCAATCAGATGCTCGCATTTGCGACTGATTTAAACTGCAATGAGACGGATGCTTGAAGAAGAAGCAAGGGTTAAACCCAGAACAAGGAAGAGGATGGGCAGGTCTCAGGGATGAAGTAGTTGATCAAAGGGTAGGCTCAGAAGTTATTTAAAAATAAACCAGAAAGTAGAACTTGCAGGCAGTTCCTGCCGTAATTACAATGCAGACAACGGAGCCATGGTGCTGTAAAGGTTCCTGGATTTTCCTCGCAGCTGTGTTTAATTTACTTAAAACATGCAAAGCCATCAGGTCACATCCCATTAGCAGAATCACTCCAGAGCAATCCAAGAGCCCGGCCAGCCCAGTGCTGCAGAAATGCTGAGGGCAAAACACAAAATGGAAAATGTCCCTGAAAAAGCTAGAGAGATTCACACGATGGCCAACATCAACGCACACTGCCTTCCCTCTCAGCCGCAGAAGACATCGGGTGGTTGGTTCCTCCTTCTCCTCCCACCAGAGGTCATCTACTGATGTGGTCTAAGGCCAGAGAGGGAAAGGCAATGCTAAGATCATCAGAGCCAGAAATCAGTGCAAATATCCCTCCTAGCTATGATGGAGAAGGTGTCCAGGTGATCCCAGGAGGATCCCAGGAGAAACCTGGGCTCAGGCACCTAGGAAATTCCTTTGAACCTACTTTTCTATAACCCAGGTCCTCTGTGTGTCCCACAACCTGCTTATAAACACCAACAATGTCCCAGCTGGGTCCCTCTACTCTCCGAGCATCCCCCTGACTTTCATGTTGTCTTAGAGAGGAGACCCACTTGTCCCAAACTGTGTGAGATGGGAGCTTGGTGGGTTTGTGGGGGTCAAGCCTCCACCTCTGCAGCTTCACATGCTGCCCAGATCAGGGCCACATGATTCATCAGGAGCCTTTCCAAAATACAGAACCAAAAACTAAATCCTCCTTGTCAAGAAAAACCTTCTAGAGATCTTTTTCTGGGTAGTTTTTTTTTTTTTTTAAACATTGGCTCAACGCTCTCTCTGCCAAAGGGAACATCAAGGTTTCATCCACTATTGGTGGCTCCTACCAGCTCAATTCTCTTTCTAAAATTAGCATCCCAAGACAGATACTTAATTGCTAGAAGAAAAGGTGTTAGATCATGTTTCGGTCCCTGCACCCCATCCTAAGTGCTTCCGCAGCCACTTACAACCATCTCAGGGTCAACCAGGGACTGAAGCTCAAACACGTCCTGTTCCACTAAGCCCTACCCAGCAGAGCGATGGAGCTTTAACTGGTTCTGATACTAAATGTAAGAGAGTTGAAGACAAGGACAGAGCACAATATGCCACGGGCTCCCTTCTGCACGTGACACAGATATAAAGTCATTCCGACAGAGAATAGGAAAATAAAACAAAATAAATAATAGCTAAATAAAAATAATAAAATAAAAT
>NW_010145950.1:22357-37171 GCF_000699245.1 Pterocles gutturalis | reverse complement strand
TTTAGGGTGTAAGGGGCATGAGAGGCAGGGCAGGAAACCTGCAGGTAACCTGTGTAATGCAGTGTCTTAAGCCTTTTGGTAATATCGTGTGTGATGTTTTGTTCATTCCCTGGCATGGCTTTGCTTATAAGCCAGGCGGCTGGTTGGTGTAGTTTTTTTCCAGTACCACAGAACTAGCCTTTTACGGCCCCAGACAGAACAGGTTTCCCCGAGCAGAAGCTGTGTCAGTGCAAGGGACACTGCAAAATGAGTCCTGTCTTTGGGTGGCTGAAGCTGAACTATTTTATGAATGGTCCTGGACTTGGCAACAGTGCTTATGCTACAGGAAGTCCTTCAGACCCAGTGGAAGGCTTAACTTCTTTGTCAAGGGCAGGCCGAAAATAGAGAAGGAAAGACAAGCACAGGCACCTTCAAACAGAACACAGGCCATAAGAAATTGTTTCAGCCCTGTCCTGAGGGATCTGTGTTCACGTGAGAGAGGGAAGTTCAGTTTCCATCTCATTCAGCCCTTGTCCTCTCCCAGCTACAAACCAGTAGGAGCAAGGGGCACGCGTTTTAAAGATACATATATGCCAGGGGCAGGGGGCTTGAGCAATTTATACTTATCATATAGCTACTCTTCTAGAATTGTGTGTATCAGAGATGCTGCTGTTCACGGGGCGAGGTGAAACAAGGACTAATATTTATACCATTGGCAATGCAACGTTTTGTCTTTGACTTTCGTACCTGTCACACTGATGATGAGTTCAGCAATGGGAGCACTAGCAAACGAAAGAAAAAAATAGGATACAAGTGATTAAATGTCACAGAACAACCCTGGGACAGCAGCCTTCATATTCATGGAAAAAAAGTCATCCTCCTTCTAAATCAGGAAAGGGTAGATTCCTGAGCACAATCACAAACCCATTGTAAGAAAGAGAAATTCAGAGCACCCTGCAAGCATCCTGCCATTATTTCATCCCAAATGACAAGTTGATTTGCTCTTCAGCATAAGAAGCACATCTTCTGGCCAAGGCATGGAAAACCCAGAGCACAATATGGATGAAATGGGGGCAGCACTGACAGTCAAGCTTTGGCAAGGCAGGCAGGCCTGAAGTGGAGAGTTAGTTGAACAGAAGGCCTGGGACAGAAACCTGTCACAGAAAAGAGTCATTCAGTAGGTGGTGCTTATTGCCAGGCAGCCAGGGTTCAAGAGGCTACTTGAGCATTGCAGGTGCAATCTCTCTGTCAGGCTGCCGAGCACTCCGGTGCGTGAAGTTATTGAAGACATTTTTGGACAAGGGAAGGAGGAGGGTACTTCCCAGAAGAAAAGATGCTAGGTCTAAGCTTCTGGGGAAGCCCTGGTTTGGGTAACTGCATTGGGTCTTCCTTAGCACCACAACTGTTGTCTTTCACACTGTGCTCTTGCCCGCCTGACTTGTACTGTGCTGTGCCTTTCGTGCATCTTAAAACCATTGCCACTTTCCATACAGCTGCATTGGTGGGTAAGACGCACCTCTCACATGCACAGGGGAGGTGAGATCTTGCATTCTCCTCTTGGTTTAGATTCAGTGAAAAACAAAACAGGCCAAGCAAGGCTTTAAGCAAAGCTCTGCCTATATATCAGCAGAAAAAAGACCTCTATAGTTGGCTTGAAGTAGTATTCATGAAGGTCATACATCATCCACAAAAGGCGCTGTTCTCCAGCATTACTGTGATTTTTCAGTCATCTCTTTGTCTTTGCAGCAGCATGCCCATGGCACTCTTCACAAGAACCAGCAGCCATCCTAACACCACCGACCCCATTCCCTGTGGGGCAGATAACAGTACAGAGCCTGGCCTGCCACACTCACATGCCTACTACGCCCTCTGCTACTGCATCCTGATTTTGGCCATCGTCTTTGGGAATGTGCTGGTTTGCTTGGCCGTGCTGAGGGAACGCACCTTGCAAACCACAACAAACTACCTCGTGGTGAGCCTGGCGGTGGCGGACTTGCTGGTGGCTACTTTGGTGATGCCATGGGTGGTGTACCTGGAGGTGAGTACGTCTTAGGGAAGATTAGCAGAACTGAAGCACAGTACAAGCTCACCAGTGTTAGTGCACATGCTCAGGATAGGCCAGCTCTGGTACAGATAAAGTCAATTCACATTTTAACCCCCCAGCTAGCTCTGGGACACTTGTAGGGTGGGTAGCAGGTGTCACACAGGTGGCCCTTATAGGCTGGACACATGCTGGACAAAGGTACCACAGTCCCACCTGGCAGCAGGTACCTTGAGCCTTGCTCTTCCTGGCAGAGCACGGCCTCTTTAAGCTTGAATGGCAGCTGGGCCACAGCCAGTAATGTAGATTGTGGGTTCTGATGTGCTAATACCACTTTCAGCTGAGCATCCTTGAAGCTGACTCCATCAGCCAGAAGGGTTGCCAGTGAGCACTGTGATGATTCAGGAATGGTGGTGGAGGCAACTGGGTGGAAATACCTTACAGGAACTCATCTTAGAGTCCAGATCAATCCCTGCTCCCGCTGGCCACAAAAAAAGCAAGGGCAGTCAAATCCTCATCTCCTGCAGAGTTTAAGAGCCTTAACGTCCATGATGCTAGGTCAGCTCCCAGCAACATTCCCCAAGCAGGCTGACAAAGAGATGAAGCTGAAGAACATGCTCCAAAATCTCTTTAAGTCATGCAAGGATTTTCAAAATAACTTCAAAGGAGTCATCAAGCCCTCAGGGTCTTATTCTCCATTTCCTTGATCTTTGCACGTTGTCCAGTGTAAAAATGTACTGGCATGACCGTGCACAGTATGGACAACACCATCAGATACAGGGCAGCAAAGATGGAAACCAAATTCCCCACTCCCCACTGTGGCAAAATTCTGAATTACTGAAGCCATTCCTGGGACAAATATTTTTATTAAAGTAAATACATGAAGGTATGCTACAACTGAATATGAATATGAAGAATATGAGAAAAAAACTTCTTCACAGTGAGGGTGACAGAGCCCTGGAACAGGCTGCCCAGAGAGGTTGTGGAGTCTCCTTCTCTGGAGACATTCAAAGCCCGCCTGGATGCGTTCCTGTGTGATCTGATCTAGGTGTCCTGCTCCGGCAGGGGGATTGGACTAGATGATCTTTCGAGGTCCCTTCCAATCTCTAACATTCTGTGATTCTGTGTGACGTTTTTTATTTGTTCACTTCAGCATTTTTACACAAATTCACAAAAATTGGTAGGTCTAGAAAAATTAGAGTGAACATCTATCAGCCATAAGCTTTCAGCTGAGCCCTGGTACCCTGTTCTCATGCTAACAGAGACAGAATAAGCCTCCGAGACATGGTCTCGATGAAGCCTCCTGCTCTTTTTGTAAGGAGCAAGCTGGGATCAGGCTGAAGGGTAGAGTAAATATTCTGTTGGCAGCTGCCCACCTTTGGCTGACCTCTTTCCCGCAAAACGAAGCAGAAGCAGAGAGGGATTTTGACTTGTGCATATGGACCGCACAGTGCGTGAACAGAAAGTAGGACAAGACAGGACAGCACCGGCAAATGTCAGACCTGCTACGTGGGTACGAGGAGATTTGGTCAAGTAGCGGGGGACTGGCAGTGGCGTACAGCCCTCCTCTGTCACCGTGAGATGTTGCATAGGCAACACAGCTCTAAGCCTTGGCTCCCAGCCTAGACATTTCCCTGGTGTCAATCCAAACCACTCTCCCAAACTGTGCCCACAAGGCTACAATTAAGAGAAATTAAGGGTTTGCTCTGTGTATAAGCATTATTAATAAGGGCATTGATGGTTAATTATTTATGTACAGCATCGCTGTGGAGTACCATGATACTGCATGTGTGATCATGTTCCTAATGAAGTCAGTAGCAACATTTAGACTAGTCTGTGTGGAACAGTCCTGGCGCTGGCCTGCAGGATGTGTACAGCTCACTTGTGTTAGATTAAATGCTTAAAAAGCAAGGAATAAGTGTGTGTGTGGGAAGCCATCCCAGCAAGACATAATTAGACTCTGCAAGTCGATTGCAACTGAAAAATATTACTAAAAGTAAAATTTTATTTCAGACGGGAATAGTCCATCATTCCCATCTTTAATGAAATCACAATATGCTTTGCATTGGAAAAGACTTAGCACTTGCTCTTGCTGTGGACAGGGTGGGACAGAGGCACATCGGTGAATCAGCAGTACTGTGGTCACGATTTGTGAGCACAACAATAGGTCAGTTCCCTGCTTGTGTTTGTAGATCCATTCAAGATTCATCTCCATTTGTGGAGCTTGGATAATCAAAGTACCTGGTCCAAGAGTCACACAAACAACAGGGAGAAGAACCCACATGCATCCCAAATTCAATCTACCACTCCCAGCACTGCACAGAATCTCCTAGGCTGTAGGACTCCAGCAAGACTAAGATTTAAAAAACAGTCCAAAAAGCCCCAAAGCTGTTTAGATATTTGCTGCTGTTTATGGATCAGCGATGCTACTAATGAAGCAGAAATGGCATCATGCTTCAGTACACTATGGGCCTGGAAATTGCCAAGAAATCATTCAGTCCCCAAAACCATGTATGGTACCTATTAATCTACCGAATGTTTGCCAAACCAGACATCTGAGACCTGGCCATTATTTATGGAGAAGCTAAAGGTGGGCGAATACCTCAGATTTAAATGTCCCTTGTGAACTTTGTGCTTTACACTCAACTTTTAGAGCCATCTGTGACCTGGACCTTATCCATGAAATCTGTAATTTTATCAATCATGCAGACCAGAACTGTCTCTTTCTGAGAAGTCTTTTGGGATGGCTGTAACAGAACAACAGTAGGAACATTTTATAACCTCAAAATACTCATCTCCACGTAATGAAGTTCCTGGCACAAAAGTGCTATTCAGGACTATGTCTGGCAATCTTCTGAGGTCAACGGGTAGGTTTTAATATACCAGTACTGCTACCCCAGTTCTTTACTGACCTCTGATGCTGTGGCTGACACAACTGCTGAAGCTCACCAAGGTTTCTAAGACAGTGGCATTACAGTATCCTGCCCATTGGTGTTTGATGGCATTGGTCCTGGGTTAAGCTGAGACAGAGTTAACTTTCTTCATAATAGCTAGCAAGAGGCTGTGTTTTGGATTTGTGCTCAGAAGAAAGCTGATAAAAAGTGATGTTTATGTAGCTGCCAAGGTCTTTCAGCTTCTCTGGCTGGTTGCAGACCGGAGGAGCTGGGAGGGAGCACAGCCCCAGTTACTAGCCCAGGATTTGATCTTAGGTTCAGGATTGAGACCCAAAGTGGACAATAATCTGTTCCAAAACATAAATGTCGTGCCTACTATATAGGTGAGGACCTTCTGGAAGATTGTCCCTTTTTGGTTCCACATTTCTTTTGCTCCGGATCATCTCACTCTAGGTGGTCGCTCTCCCAAGGCAGAAAACCCATCACAATATTAAACACCATCATGCCTTCTAGTCATTGTATAAATGAAGGAGGACGTGTAGCAGCATGGCCTAGAGCATCCTTCTCAGTCTTCTCACAACATCTGGTTCTACCTCCAAAGGGAAAAAAGCTTCAGAAGTTGATTGTCACTGAGGTCCAGTCTGCAGTTCTGTTCAGAGCGTGCAAGAGCAATGCTGTCTCCTCTTCTGTGGCTCTCACACCGGAGCAGCAAGACCTCTTTGGTCTCAAGGAGCTCGCCAGGCTACCATCAAAGTGGGGATAGACAACTGAGTTACTGCAGCTCAGCAGTTTGCCACTTGTCAGCAAGCCTGACCACATGCATGCTCTTAGTTACTCCTGCCGTGCAAAAACATAAGCAGCTATTTCACAGCTGCAGGGAGCTAACAGCACCCCTAAGAAGAATGCTTTCTTAAACACAAAGTGCTTAATGAGCATGCTTAGAAGCACCACCACTTACATGCCTGGCATCACCTGATATGACTTTGTCCTCATACATCCCATAGGGCATCATCATACGTATCTGATTTACGGAGATGGTTTTGTTTATTTTTAAGGTATCAGGAGAGTGATGGATTTGAATAAGTTTATGAATGCAAAATGATTTAAAAAAAACAACTGGAAGACTTCCTATAGGGTTAGAAAGTTAAAAATAATAATACTGCAATTTTGTGGATAAAGCAGACTGGTCACCAAGAAAGATGAGGTGAGAACCTGACCTGAAAAATCTATAGGGATAGGGAGCTTTAGCATTAGGCTATAGTCTTAAGGGAGTTTTAGCATTGTCTTTGACAGAGCCAGGATTTCATCCTGGAGTCTTATTCCCACTTCTGCCACACACGCACTGAGTGGTAATGAGAGATTGTGTCAGCTCATGTCTCTGTGGTTTGCTCTCTTCAGCTGTAAGAGGATCATATTTGACCATCCACCTCATACAGGCAGTTGTGAGAATTCATTCAATTAATACCTGTGATGTGCTTTGAGATTCCTGGACAAAAGGCACCAGAGGGATAAAGAACAGGTACCCTGCCAGCACATAAAACCCAGAAATGCACACTAGCAAGTTCTAGCTGTGGCAGCAAAGATGAGCAGAACAGAGCAATAAAAGAAAGAGCAGAAATAGAATTTTAAAAATTTATGAATTATGCCTACAATAAAAAGGCTCTTCTTCATCATTAAATTCAGGAATTGATTATGGGTTCACATGCCCCACAGGTAAATATGAACTACTTCACCAACTTCAGCAGAGCTACTCCCCATTTTAGAAGTTGTGGCTGGTGGAAGTGAGGAAGGGTTTTAAGTCCAAATGCTTTGATCTGTCAAGCATCTTCTTAATACAAGCTACAGCTTGGTATGCAGGTGGTGTGATCTGAATGCATCATCCTGAGGGGGTTCACTTCAATGCCATTCCCACCACCACGTTCTTCAGTTTTAATGGTTCACATTCGTGGGCTTAGCGTTTTGAATGTGCTCAGGACCTTGGAAACTCCCTCCATTAAGTGCTTGCACATCTGCTGGGCTAGCGGCAGCTGGCTTTCATGCGAACACCTGGCACCAGCTCCTGGTGAAATGTTCTTCAGACTCCACAGATCACACAGATACTGCATTGCATTTTGCTGCAGACTACAGAAACACCCCTTACTGGATGCCACTGCAAAGACGTGGTCAAGCAGATCTCAAAATCTATAACTCAAGCAAAAACAGTGTGGGGGTTTCTCTGAGAGCTGAACCTACCTATTAAGGTCCTTAATTTCAGAGGGACAGTCTTTAGTTTGCATGTCCTGTAGCCTGCCTAATTGTGCAGAAAAGCTCCAAGGGTTTGGTTTTTTGGTGGTTTTTTTTTTTCCTTTTCTTGCTTTTTTTAAAAGGAAACAAAAGAGCCCCAAAAGTATCAGAGAAGCAAAGATGAAAGCACAGTTCCCTGCTGCATTTTCCAAAACAATTCCCATTTCCCTCCCCTGTGTTCATTTAGAGTCAGGGGGTCTAACTGAAGACTGCCTCATTTGGTACCTGACTTCTGACACATAGCAGCTGGGTCCAGCAGAGAACGCCCTAAAGACACAGCTCACCTCAGCGAGTTGCGGTGTCCATGCCGGGGAATGCTGGCACAATCAAAACCACTTAAATTTCTCTGGATTATTTCTTAAACAACTCTGGAAACAACTCCCACAGAGTGAATTCTGTGTTTATGCAAGTGCTTCTCTCTGCAGGCAATCACATCCTTCCTAGACACCGACACTTGCTGCAGGGTTGACCCACTGCCTCAGAAGCCAAGCTTACTTGTGGCACCTTCTCCAGCCTGATCTGGGATGGGTATTTCTGAGTGGGTCTTGAAAACCTCCAAGGATGGAGCCTGCACGGACTCACCAAGCAACCAGCTCCACTGTACCTGGCTCCACTGCCTCACTGTCCTCACGGGCAGAAAGTTTACCTTCATGACCAGTTTGCACCTTCCTACTTTCAGCTTATGCCTGTTGCCTCTTTTCCTCCCACCACACACTGCTGTGAAAACCCTGCCTCCATCTTCTCAGTAACCTGGCTCAAACTTTCTTAATAAGCTCCTACCAGGCACGAGGGCATGGCTGTTAGTCCCTGCCAATGCCAGCTCTTCTCCAGGCTGAACAATCCCTGTTCCCTGAGCTGCTCCTCACAGGACAAGTGCTCCAGCCCCCAGAGAATGTCTTGGTGGCCCTCCGGTGGACTCTCTCCCATTTATGAATGTTTTTCCTGTACTAGGGCCTCAAAACCAGATGCAGTACTCCAGATGTGGTCTAAATGCAGGCAGAGAGATCAGAAACTAATGCCAGATCTGGATAGCTTCTAAGGATCCAGCTGAACCAGCAGTATCTACGGGGTTGAAGGCTAAAATCCAGGCTCTCTCCAAGCAAGGACCTTCCTCCCTCCTTCTCTCCTACCACACCCTTCTCCAGCCAGGATAGCCTTAGATTTGCTGGACTCTTCCAATGAGCTTATCTGTTGGAGGGCAAGCTGTCTCCTTGTTCGTCTCATCCCAGCCCAGAGAAGAGCAGTGCCATACGGTCCTTGGAGCATATTGTTGTCAACTGAAAAGGTCATTGTCAAGAACATGTTGGCTGGGCCAAAGCATGCATTTCTCCATCAGAGAGATTGGCCACAGCTAAGCTTTCACAATTACACACTTAAGATTAACAATTCAGAACAACCATAACAAAAGCTCAACGTGGTAGCAAACCAAAACCCTTTATCTGAATAGCTTGTGACTTCTCACTCAGATCTAATAATCAAAAGCTGTATCTGAGATAAGAATCCAAACAGGGTTTTAGAGAAGCCTCAGGTCTCGGGTCTCTGTTTCATACATAAATGCATAAGATTCGCAGCATTTTTCCAGCTCACTGCCTGCAAGAAAACTCCAGCAGCTAAGCTGAGAAACACGTTCAGCCCTTAGATTTTCTCAGATAATCCTTAATCAAAGGATATACACAGTGATATCAAATTTAAATCAATTAATCATGGTAGGCCTTTAGGGAAGGGATAGCTGCTGTCTATTTCTTCACCCTGCCTCCCCCTATAAGAGTAACTAAAGGATTGAAATCAAGGTGTGGCTCCTTCTCCGTGACCTACCACTGTGTTATCCTGTGCACAACATAAGTGCCTCAGTTTCCCTCCGCACATCACCATGGTCATGAACTCGTCTAGCTGTTGAGATACTTGGAGGAGAGCACCTTCTTATAGAATGATAGAATGATGGAATGCTTTGGGTTGGAAAGGAGCTTAAAGGTCTTCAAGTTCCAACCCCCCTGCCATGGACAGGGACACCTCCCACTAGCCCAGGTTGCTCAAAGCCTCATCCAGCCTGGCCTTGAACCCCTCCAGGGATGGGGCATCCACAGCTTCCCTGGGCAACCTGTTCCTCACCACCCTCACACTAAAAAATTTCTTCCTAATATCTATTCTAAATCTGCCCTCTTTCAGCTTAAAATGTTACCCCTCGTCCTCTCACTACACTCCCTGATACAGAGTGCCTCCCCATCTCTCCTGTAGCCCCCTGCAGGTACTGGCAGGCTGCTATAAGGTCCTCCTGGAGCCTTCTCTTCTCCAGGCTGAACAACCCCAGTTCTCTCAGCCTGTCCTTATATGGGAGGTGCTCCAGCCCTCTGAGCATCTTTGTGGCCCTCCTCTGGACTCACTCCAACAGGTCCATGTCCTTCCTGTGCCGAGGACTCCAGAGCTGGATGCAGTACTCCAGGTGGGGTCTCACAAGGGAGGGGGAGAATCCCCTCCCCCAACTGGCTGGTCACGCTTCTTTTGATGCAGCCCAGGACACGGTTGGCTTTCTGGGCTGCAAGCAAATATTGCCAGGTTAGGTTGAGCTTCTCATCAGCCAACACCCCCAAGTCCTTCTCTTCAGGGCTGCTCTCAATCCATTCTCCTCCTAGTCTGTATTTGTGCTTGGGATTGCCTTGACCCACATTCAGGACCTTGCATTTGGACTTGTTGAGCTTCATGGGGTTGGCATGGGCCCCTCTCTCTAGCCTGTCAAGGTCCCTCTGGGTGGCATCCCTTCCCTCCAGTGTGCTGACCGCGCCACACAGCTTGGTGTCATTGGCTAAGTTGTTGAGGGTGCACTCGATCCCACTGTCCATGTCTCCCACAAAGATGTTAAACAACTGGTTCCACTACTGATCCCTGTGGAATGCCACTTGTCAACAGTGTCCACTAGGGCATTGAGCCATTGACCACAACTCTCTGAGTGCAATCATCCAGCCAATTCCTTATGCCCCGAGTGATCCTTCTGTCAAATCCATGTCTCTCCAAGTTAGAGACAAGGATGTCATGTGGGACAGTGCCAAAGGCTTTACACAAGTCCAGGTAGATGATGTCCGTTGCTCTTCCCTTACCTTACCTACCAAGGCTATAACTCCATCATATGTACTCCTTATTATGTAACTTATCAGGATATAATACTCCTTATTATGTAATTTATCAGGACTCAGTGCAGAGCAAGGCTGACAGTTTTGTGGTTGCTCGTGCAGGTAACCGGAGGAGTCTGGAATTTCAGCCGCATCTGTTGTGATATCTTTGTCACCATGGATGTAATGATGTGCACAGCCAGCATTTTAAACCTCTGCGCTATCAGCATCGACAGGTGAGAGCCAACAGCATCCAGGGGGATAGTCCAGAGATATGGGTTGGCTCTGTAGGCCAGCGTGGCAGGGACAAGGAAGTGGAGTTTGCACAGGCAGCATTGGGGTGTTCAGGAACACAAACCTCCCTGCAAGTCTGTCACTGCCACTACTGCTATTAATGTGGTTCTGCCCACCATGTGCTAGAAAATATCTGCACTTAAGAGCAGAGATGCACAAGCAATAAAACATCACCAGCAGATAGTTAACCACATTTTCACGCTATTTGAAGGCAGGAACCAGAATTGGTCATCTAATTCCTGTTGAGCCTCAAAGAGGGTTTCTCCTTCTGGAGACTTCACTCATGAAGTTTTAATAAACAAAATCCTGCCATATACGTAGGGGGCGGGGTGAAGATTATTGCTGTATAGTCTTCAGCCTTGCCCTGTTCTTCTGCATCTTAAAACTGAGCCTATTTTGAGCAATGCTGAGGGCTGGGAGCCAAGACCTCAGCACACATGGTACTGTTAGGACCGAGGAGTGAGAGAAGGAAAAAACACTGCATGCTGTACCTTTGTAGCATGTGGGAAAAGGGTAATTGTATGAAGCAGGTCTCGATGCTGGGTTGGTTCAGTGTTCCTCCATGGGAATCTTTACCCCTGTTTCATTTTGTCTCTGTCTGTAAGGAGCAGCCCCCAGGCTATCCTAAAGACAAGGCTCCTGTGCCTTCCAAGTCCTGGCCTTGCTGAGCTGCATCCCCTGGGGCACCCCAGGAGCCAAAGGCCCTGGACACCTGCCCGTGGGCAATCCTCTGGCTCTCAGTGAGGCCGACACCAGGGCAGGCAGCTGAGGCGCAGCAGGCTGTGGTTGCTCCAGAGGCTGCTTTTTCCCAGCAGTGAACATATAACCTTAGGGGCTTAAGGGACGGGGGTTTCCTGGGGTTTCTAGATCCATCTGGTATCCCAAATCTTGTAGCTTCACAATGCTTTCAGTTCTGCAGAGTGTTTCTCTGCTGTGCTGCCAACTAAATCTGGTTTCCTCTGTTCCTCCCCGCAACGCCCCACTTACCATTTCTACAAACTGCTGATCCCATCATCTGATCTGATCTCCTTTCCTCTTCCATTTCTTCACCACATTCACCATCATGTTCCCTATGTGGCTTTCATTTCTCCTTTTAAAACCCGGTCCTCTTCCTCCCTCCATTCTTACCTCTCCTCTTTCTGGAGCTGGTTTGGTCCACAGATACACTGCAGTGGTGAAACCAGTTCAGTACCAGTACGGCACTGGGCAGAGCTCCTGCAGGAGGGTCTCTCTCATGATTGTGACAGTCTGGATGCTGGCGTTTGCAGTGTCGTGCCCTCTTCTCTTCGGCTTCAACACCACAGGTAGGTGACATCCTGAACAATAGCACGCAGGGAGGTGTTGGAAATGGAGCTGCCTGGTGCATGTCCAGGGGTCCTGCAGACTTTCCAAGTCACAGGGAATTTTAAGGAACTGGAAAGCACACCACAAAGGGTGAGAAAAATCACCAGTGCTGTGATGTACTCTTGTCTGTTGAACTTGCCACTTGCTCAGACAGACACTGACTATCGCTCTGAGGACAGACCTGCCTGCTTTACTGCCAAATCAATGCTCATCAAAGTGTCCAGGTCTACAGATCCCTCCAATCACTCTGCACATGTAGAGCAAATGTCCAGCCGTGGAGCACATCCAGCACATGCACACATCAGACTTACTGCATCTTGCCACTATAAACAGGTCTAGACACACAGTTTTAAATCTGGTACGGGACACATTTCTAAACAGCAAGGATGGCATATTGGTGCTGCTTGTGAGAAACCTCCTTCCCGTCTAACTGGCTGGATGCTTCCTCACCTAGAGGAAGCTCTCTTCCTTAAGGAGAGCAAACAGTTTATCCTCCTCCTTGGAAGCAGGTTGGTCTTTCTCCTTCCCCTCATCTAGGGCAGCCCATTCTCCCTGGAGGCAGAGGCGGAGGGGAGCCTTCCTCCCTCCTGAGCCACAGGCAGGCGTCCTCTGCTCCCCATCCAACCTCTATGCAGTGCTTGAGGGGAGAAGGGGACAGGGGGAGGTAAGTGCTGCTGTCCCCCACTGCCTGGTCCAGACGGATGGGGGTGAAGGCACACCTCTGCATCCAGACAGCTCAGAGGAAAAGGAGAAGGGGTGAAAGGAGGAAGAATCCTCTGAGAAAGGATGGGAATAGGCATGAGAGGAGAGGGCAGAAAAGCAAGCAGATGCTTTTGTTGCAATTTGCAACAGCAGAGATATGAGATACTTGCACTCCTAGACAGCCTTTGACCCCTGACCAGCTTTCGACTTGCTTTGCCAATGCACCAGAGCCTCCTTGCACTAAACTGAAGCAGCTCAGCCACTCCTCTCTCTCTTTCTCTCTTCTCCTCCCCAGGGGATCCCAGTGTCTGTTCCATATCCAACCCCAGTTTCATCATCTACTCCTCTTTGGTGTCTTTCTACCTCCCCTTCATGGTGACCCTGCTGCTCTATGTCCGGATTTACCTCGTGCTAAGAGAAAGGCAAAAGAAGCGAACCCTCACCCGGCAGGGCAGCCACAGCGCCAGCACCAAACCGTGTTATGCACACAAAGTAAGAGCCACATGAATGCAGTAGGAGCTGTCGAAAAGGACAGGGCATGCATCATCTCTTCTCTTCAAAGGGTCAAAGCGTAGAACAGAAAGCATAAAGAAGGGACATGGCATGTTTTCATCCCATCCCTCACTCGTACATCATGATATTTGAGATGCAGAAGCTCCAGTTAAATCTTTTTTCAGCCCTCTAGAAAGAGGATGCTCCCTGTGTATCTCTGTCCTCTAGAACCAGGCAACTAGAAAAGAGCACAGCCTACTTCAATATCTCTTCAGAGTAGGGCTTTCTCAGCCCTGCAGAACTCTGGCTAATTTCTTCATTTATTGATTTTAATGTCTTCATTTACTGATTTTTTGCTTTATGAAGCTTCATTCTCAGAACCTCACAGGCTTAACCTAGATTATTTAAAAAAAAAACCAGCCCTCTTCACCTGACAGATTTAAGAGGTCAGAATTCTCGTGATGCACGGAGCATTTGTTCCACTGACCTTTCTAGATGAAATGTCTGCAACCATGGGAACAGGCACAATGGTTTGAAAGGGATTACCTTGTCACGCATATCCGCTTGTTTTACCCATTTCCTCACAGTGAAGCTACATTTTAAAAGGGTGGGGATGTTGAGGGGAGCAGGGCCAACGCAAAAATACAAGTGAAAGGTTAGCAGAGCAGGTGTTCTGGCTCTTCTTGTTCTCATGCTTCTCCTTGGTGGGATGGAGGCAGAGAGCTGTCCCGTGCTGGTTCACCCCTCTGATAAACCCAGGTCAGTCCAGAGGCTATGGTGCAAACCTACGAAGAAAGTGGGGCTAAGGATGACTCCTACAACTCTCCTCATCATCCTTTGACACAGTGAACAGTGCATGGTTTCCAGTTCCTCTGTGGCATCTTCTTTTTCAGGAACACATGGAGAGAAAAGCTTTGCCGAACAGATGCCAAAGCACCTTTCCCCCCTGTCTCCCACTCAAATGCTCAGGCCAGGAGATGTCCACTAAAAGGAAGTTGCTGACTGTCTTCAGCCTGCAGCGGTACTGCAGCTTCTGCCGTGAGGCATCCCTCACCAAGACACCAGGGACAACACAACACAGCAGGCTGGAAGAGAAGAGTACGAAGCCAGGACTGGAGGTGCGGAGGCTCGGTGATGGCAGAACCATCAGCTCTTTGAAGCTGGCACACCAGCAGCCCCGGCTGATCCAGCTTCGGGAGAGAAAGGCTACACAGATGCTAGCTATCGTCTTGGGTGAGTGAGAGCCTCTCTGTCTAGTGGAGTGCAAGGGTTGATAGTTTGGGAGTGGCAAGAGCAAGGAATCTCCTAATACAGTATTGAGATTAAAAAAAAATGTAAGCCAGGCCCAGACTTCAGCTGTCACTGCTCCACAAACTCAGGAGAGACAGGAGTGGGAGATTTTGGAATCTAGGGTAATACTCTCAAATGCTGAGAGCCAAGTATGTTAGTGGTTTATTTGCTATGTTTTGTCACCTTTTTGCTTTAAATCAGAGGCCAACAAGCCATGCTAGAGGGAGCAGCAGCCAACACCTTTGCTTTCCCTTTTCCTTCCCTTTCCCTTTATTTTTTTATTATTATTATTATTATAAAGCTGGAACAATCCTAAGTTTCCATACATGCAGTAGCTCTTAGGTCCCATTACAGAAGGGGAAACTGAGGCAAGGAGCAGCAGAAGAACCAG
>NW_010145950.1:0-22326 GCF_000699245.1 Pterocles gutturalis | reverse complement strand
GGAATAGGAAAGCCAGGACACGGGTGCCCCAGTCACCTGCCACACTGCTTACTCTCATTAACTCAGTAGCAGCAGGGAAATAATAAAGCCCTGGTTGTAACTGATTGAAACAGCTAAGGCAGGAGTCTTTCCCTCTAAGCTATGTCCACTTGCTTTTGTCTGTCACCAGGCCACTTCTGAAGCCCCATCCATCCATTCACATAACTGGTCCCAAGAAGCCTGAACTCTTGCCAAGTCTCTCTGTATCAGGAATAAACATCTCCTTCAGTGTTTACCAAATGCAGACACCTGCATGGAAATAGCAAGAGGATGGAGGGAGAGGGCACAGGTGCGGGCCCCTTTCCAAGCAGTTGCTTCTCTTAAGTCATAGATTGTTTTCTCCTTCTCTCCAAACCCAGGGGCATTCATAGTCTGCTGGCTGCCCTTCTTCTTGATTCACATCCTCAACGCTCACTGCCCGTCCTGCCACGTGACCCCAGGGCTTTACAGTGCCAGCACCTGGCTTGGCTACGTCAACAGCGCCCTCAACCCCATCATCTACACAACTTTCAACACTGACTTCCGCAAAGCCTTCCTCAAGATCCTCTGCTGCTGACTGCAGGGCTGGCACCAGGCTGCATGATGGGCTGCGCTTTGCAGCAGGCTCCTGGTCTTTGGACAAGGTGCGGGGGGGCTTTTCCCTCCCTCTGCTTTACACACAGTGGGGAGTGATGCGCTCCCCTCGGCTGCAAGCGACGGCGTCGGTGTGATGTGGTACCTTCTGCACCAGAGCAAAGAGCAGGAACCTGCCTGCAGAGCAGCCCACCTGTACAGCTGGCTTCCCACATCGAGCCTCAACGCTCCTGCTTCAGAGAGTTGAGCTTCCCGCTTTTGGGAAGAAAATGCAGAGGCAAACCACTGAGTCCCTCGGTACTGGGCACCACAGTGCTGAGGGGTGGACCCGGGCATGCAGTGGAAGGCCAGACACCTGGGAGCTGCCAGGCTTGCAGAGCACATGGGACCCAAGGGGACAGCATCTCGCATCTTCCCTGCCTATGTGCTGGGAACGCATCTGCCCTCCCACTGCTAGAGCCTCAGCCTGCAGAAGGCACCCAGCTCACGTGCAGCAGTCCTCATAATGGGGCAGAATGTGACCTCTTTGATAAGGATCCTGATCACTTCGATCAGGAGCCAAGAGCAAAAATTTGTCAGGGGAACTTAGCAACGGAGCACTGATAGAGAAATGATAACATTCCTGTTGTCTCCATCAAAAGGTTTGCCCTTAAAACTGGGTCAGTCTCAGTGCTTCAGAAAATTGCCCCAGTTGCAAATGAAACCTTCCCCTGTGCTGCCAGCTTGCATTTTATTTCTCCTTGCAAGGTACGGAGGTAGCTACCATCCCTCTGGTAGGTCAGGTTGCATGAGGAGTGCAACACTCTCTCAGTGTCCCCCTCTTCCTAACCCAAGGACCAGCAGTAGATTGGCCACTGCTTAACTACCACACCCCCAGTCACCTACTGGGGCCACTAAACAATGAACAAGGCTCCAGCCATGCCTGCAATAGATTCAAACCTGTTTTTTCCGCTGGGGCAAGGTTGCATACACCCTATCTCAAAACTTGTCTGTGGTCTCTTTGGATCCAGTCTCCATTTGTGCTCCTCTCCTCATCAGGAGCACTGCTAGATGAAGGATTTCTTCCATCTGACTGCTGTGACAACTCCTGTTACAGCTCACACATGGGGCAGAGCTGTTTCAGTGACATCCCTCCCACTAAGAAAGGATGTGTGCCCCAGAATCGGACCCAGGGCTCTGCCTGCCTCCCCTTGCCGATACCCCTGTCAGCACACAGGGTGTCTGTACATCCCAGCTTCCAGGAGCTGGCCAAATACAGCCCTGCCCTGGTCTCCTTTCCCAGCAGCATTTTACGAAGCCATCTCCAGTAGTTCCTGGATGAAAACAAACCCTGCTGTATCATGCAAGCTGGTCTCCTGTCAGGGCACACTAATGCTCTTCTCCCTGTACAGACAAACCTGACCTGGGACAGCCTCAGCACGTTCCTCTCATTTTCCCACCTCGCTGTACTGGATCAGAGGCTCCAGCTGTCACTCCCAAGACTGGGCTTAGCTGTGCTGTTAGCTGCACTCATTTGACAGCTTTGGGCATAAATGTGTGTGCTGTCTCTGCCTGTGTCCATGCCACAGCTCCTCTGTCTGGGAAGGGCTTCCTCTCTTTTCTAATATAAAGCCAAATACATCGTCCTCCACCTCTGCAGCACATAGCAGACCTCTAGCTTCTTCTTTTGTCTGGGTTTTGGGAGGAGAAGCTCATGGACAGAATGTGCTGTTTGCCTGGGGAGGTGCCCTCCATACTGCATTGTAACTGCATTAATCCAATAAAACATGGATGTAATTGGAAGTTTTGGTACCTTAGTGGTGAATGTAGCCCTTCCATAAGCCTTTTCTCACCTGTAGCCCTCGGAACACTTTCCCTTGATTAACATCTTTCTGCCTGGACACCCACAAGAGGTCTTTATTATAACTTGTATTTTACTTGCAACTGGGAAAGAAATCAACGGCTGCTGTAAGCACTTCCAGCAGATGAATTCTGAAATGGTCAATTAAGTTTCCCAGCGATGCCAGGCAGGCGTGCCGTAGTGGTACTCCATCTCCTCAAAGGTGCTGGACAGCACAGGAGGTACTCAGCACATGGGATACTGGGGGTATCAATCTAGTGAATCAACCTGTGGACAGATTGCTGCTCAAGTAATTCTCATTAAGATGCTTCATAACACGGATCACCAGAGACCAGTTCCAGTTGCTTTATATACACAGTTGCCAAAAAGGTGGAAACAAGGAAAAAGATCTTCTAAAGGATGACTAGGTCCTTTTCAAGCCCTGGCCTAGCATCTCTCAGGTGTCGTGTTCAGTCTGATCTTACCTGAATTCGAACCAGTTCTTCAAGCAGTGGTCCCCAAGGCGACTCAGGATAGAAGTGAGGAGCAGGAGGTGTGGCAGAAGATCAAGCAGTATTTTGACACCCACAGAGCTATGAGGGATGGGAAAAGTACTAGATCTAAAAATATGGTCCTTTATTTAATAATTAAGATTTGAACTATCATATCACATAGCTGATAGCAACCTCTTGAACTGCTGCTATGGACAAAAAAAAAAAAAAAAAAAAAAAACAAACCAACAAACCAAACCACTACAAACCCCACTCAAAGTTACAAAAGCTCAGCTCCTAAAGAAAACAATCTCTTTCTCCCCCTCCCTCAAGGACTGTTTGAGCTCCTTGCCCAGTTTTACTGTGGCAAGATGAACACAGGTGGCTTCACAGGAAGGACCAAGGAACAGAAGCAATCAAAGTTGCAAGCAGTTGACATCCCCCCACCCTCCCCAGCAAGCCAGAGGGACAGCTGAGGAGTCCCCCAGGACCTGTGCTTCACAAACATTATTTGCAGTAGAATAATCCAGATTTCCTCATTTTTTAAACTGATATGCCTCCTCCTAACCTTCATTTTCTGCAACGTTTTCCTCTTTGCTTTTTTTTTCCCTCTGGTTCCATGACTGGCTGGAAGAGGAGAGGTGAACCGTGACTGTGCTCTGCTGAAGAACCACAGGCATTGAACAGGGTTTCATTTACATGCTGATATTCACATTACAAGAGTCTTTGGAGAATGCTGAAAGCTCCTCTCCCGCAGAGAGAAAGAGGGAGCTCAGAGACCATCGCAGGCTGTAAATAATTGCTGGTGTCAGGAGACCTGCTCTGCCAGCGGGGCCGGGCAGACGTGCGGGCGCAGCAAGGGGTCCTGCAGCCTGTGCTCACCTTCGCTCTGCTCCACCTGGCAGCAGGAGGGGGATACCTGAGGTCCCCTGTGCTGGACGCCATTTGTAAACAAGCTAGCAGACAGAATAGCCAGAAAGCATCTCTGCTGTAGCTGAGGCAGGTTAAGACCCTTTGGAGACAAAGGAGAGCTGGCAAAACCCGCTGGGAACAGCAGCCCCCCCTGCAAGGTACAAGGCAGCCATCCAAGTACTGCCTGTCTAGACGCAATTACAGCACGCCTGAGAAATGGACTGAAAAACACCGTTTATTCTCTGCCTCCACCGTTTCTCCAGGCAGACGCCTGTCCCAGCTCACAGAGCCATCAGCTCTGACTGGACGGCAGGAGCCCAGACAAACGAGCTGCTGTGCCCGCGTACCCCCACGGCTCACTCAGCAGGCTGGCAGAGAGCTCCCCTTTCTCAGGACAACAGGCACACTCAGCTCTCTCACAGCACTGCACACTGACTCCGACAAAGCCACAGAGACCCTCATCTCCACACGGACCTGCGGCTCCCCAGGGGTACGTCTGTAGTGGGTGAGCCATGGGTTGCACACATCAAGTTTGCCGCTCCCACCTGTGATGCTGCTCTTTGGGGGCTCCCAAACAGCACAACCCACCGAGGTGTGTGTGTGCACCTCCCACTGCCCTTCCTGGAGGGACACAGGGGACCCTGATGGTGGCTACAGCTCTGAGGTGCTTTTTTTTTTTTTTTTTTGAGTATAAAACACAAAAATAAAATGGATTATGAATCCATAGCTCAGAATAAGAGGTTTTTCAGAAGAACAGAAGAACCGGTTAGAGCCTGGCTCAGGGCTGGAAAGGACACAGCCTACCCAGGAGCAACCTACTCTCCATGGTGCTTCTCAGCCTGCAACTTCTCCTCAGGCTGCTGTGCGGTGACTGTGATGGTAGAGGGTATTTAAGGTGGGTACCTATCGTGTGAAGATGAGGCCAGGCAGGACAAGACAACCCGCCCCGAGCAGCTCTCAGTCACTCACTCCTGCAAGCACGGCAGGCAGAAGCAAGCAGGGAGAATGTCTCACTGCCAGCCCTTCACAGATCACCAAAAATCTCTATTTCGGCTGCTGTGCAGTGGTTGTTGTAACTACTTCTGTGGCTTACTTGTGTGCAGGTGCAACAGGAGATGTCCATCATAGATCAGAGCTCCACACATGCCCCAAGGCTCTTGGCTGCGTTCTCAAGGGCCACGATTTAAACTTCAGGTCTAGCCACAAAAACACGGGCTACTCAAGTTACTAAAACCTTAACAGCACCAGGCACCAAACTGAAGCCATACAGAGATAGTCAGCGTTCTTATGCTGAGTTTTATGTTGTAAAATGCAAACAGAGAAAAAACCATGAAACACTCTGCCCCGCTGCAGGCAGCAGCAGGCACGACAGGCACCAGGTCACGCAGGAGCCTTTAAGCAGGAGAGCACAAGGGCCCATGGAGCAGAAGGTAAAACAAGCTTCCATGAGGGAAAGCTGCCTGCTGGGAAGGCAAGGAAA
Organism: Pterocles gutturalis; assembly: GCF_000699245.1. Classification (NCBI taxonomy): domain Eukaryota; kingdom Metazoa; phylum Chordata; class Aves; order Pterocliformes; family Pteroclidae; genus Pterocles; species Pterocles gutturalis. The sequence goes on along the minus strand of NW_010145950.1, from coordinate 17,012 downwards.
TGATGGAGGAGGCGGGTTTCACTGCTGGCAAGGCCCCACTGCTCTGCAGATGACACTGGTCGGCTAACATGCTCCCAGCAGCTGTTGGACATGCTGTCTTAATAATCCCAGCTGCGGCCAGACATTAAAAAAACACATTTGTCAGACTACAACAAGGACAAAGCAAAGTGTCACAGAAAACCTCGCTTCGCCAGGTGATCCTCCCCAGACTCCTTAGGGGATGGGCAGGCCAGCAGCTCAGCTGAGCTCAGCTGGACGCCACGGTGGGGCTGTGCACGAACAGCTGTCCGTGCCGGGGAGTACACCTGGAGTCTGCAATATTGCAGCCTCTCTGAGGGGTTTCAGAGTGACCTGGGGACATGCTTCGCTAGGCTGGTCCTCTGTCCACAGCTGGGGTCAGCACAAGCTTTTCCTCTGGAAGGGGCAGCCTTACACAAGACTTAAGCTTGGCTTAAGCTTAGTGCAAAGCAAAGCCCTGTCTCAGTCACTGTTACTGATGTGATGGTTTCTGAAGAACATCTAATCGATGCCAGCATTCCGAGGAAGGTTCAACAGGCTGCATGCTGCCCATAGGGTGATGCTCAGGAAACTACAAGTAGGAATTGTGGACACCCTGAGGATGCTGGTACCAATCTGATTAATTTCAGCCAAGTGTGTGACGGTTTGCTCATGAAGTGATGACAGGCTCTGGCAGCCTTCAACATGCAAATGCTCGTGGCTGTGAGGCGTCTCATCTCCCAAAGAGAATGGACACATCAGTTCTTTCTGAGACCAATGCGAATACCCCAGATCTGAATGAGCCGTTGAGTGAACCATTGAAGTGCACTTTTCCTTCTCTAATGGTAATAAGGAATTAACATAGTTGTCACCTCCTGATGGTATCTTACCACCTGACCTGCTGCCTTAGGAGCAAAGGAAGGCTCACAAGGCTGCAGGCAATTCAAGGTGTGAGGGATTTGAAACAGTACTTCTTCAAAGTCAGCATCAGCTGCCACACACATCTTGCTGAATGACATTGAACAGGAGGTAGAAGATATGCCCCAAACCAATCCTGCCTTTCAATCTCAAATGCCACTGATACAGGTGTGCTCTGTTACTCTTCAAACAGTCAATCTCAACTCAAGACAGAGTGGTGACCTTTCTTCTTTTGCTTTCCTGGCATCACTCATGCCACCCTTCCTTGGTTTCATACCACTTCAAGCACCAGAACAGGAGTCCATCAGCTCTGATGCCAACAACACGGATGCTCTTGCTCCCAGGCCCAGGTGAGGAATTCCCCTGACCCTCCTTCATGATTCTGGCCACACATCAGTGAATCTCTTTCCTGACAGACACTGGTCTCATCTTGTCCCTGAATGCCTCTGGAAATGCGAGGCAAAGAAAAAGAAAACCCCTAGAGCCAAAGAAGAAAATGAACATAATTAAAAATTATTTTCAGTATAATGATTTAAGCATCTCAGCGAGACAAGCACCGGGCTGCTGTATGTTTGGTGATGTGGGGAAGACCCTTCTGGTTCCCTGCCCTGGGGACTCTTCTCAGTAAGTTGCATCCTGCAGCTGTGAGCGTGGCGAATTGATCAGCACAAATAAAGGCTACTTTTCACTGGACAGAAGCACATTTACTGTGGGACCTGATATTTCTTTCTGCCACCCTATGCCATGGTGGGAGGGTGGACTGGTCACCTTGCTGTGCCTCAGCTGAGAGGCAGCAGCAGCATTTCTGTCTGTCTGTGAGGAACAGGCAGATGGGGATAGGCAGATCATTAATGCCATAGGACTCCCTTGAATATTTGTGATGGCGCTGGCTGCGGGGAACAGGGGAGCCAGGTATCAGGAGTGAGTTTAGCACCCAGTCCCCCGTCAGCTTCAGGTCTGAAGGCCACCAGCATTACTCTGTAGCCTTTTGCCTTTGTGAGCAGGAGTACAGCAGCCATTGCTAAACATCCTGCACAACAGAATGCTGCTTCCTCCTCAGGACATGTGTGAAACAAGGGATGTAAAAAGGCACATGCCAGTGTCTTCTGCGCCTTGGTGTTGGCAATGCTACATGTGGACATACTGCACAGCTCCCACTCTTTTCTTTGCTGGCCCTGCCAAATCCTAATCATGCTGTTTGCCTATGCTCCTTCCTCCCAGATGCTCCATCTCCTGCTCCCTTCCTTGAAGATGCTGCATCTCTTTGAAGGCTTCGGCTGCCTGCCAGTCTCTGTATTCTCTCCAATCCCAGCTCACTCAGCTTTGTCTGAGGAAAGCTGGCTTTCCTAAGGGTTGGTTTCCTCAGCTGTTTTTTCAGCGCACAGTGGCATTAAATTTTACATTATATTGTAGACGGTTCCATTCTGGCCTGGGAAGGGCAAAATAAAAAGCTCAGGACAGATTTGCAGCCTCTAACTGACTTCCTGCAAGATGCTGGCTACATCACTTTAATACCTCCCCTGATTACCTCATTAAAAGGCAAACCAGCCATTCTCCTGTGGAAGGAGGGAGCAACGAGCACAAAGCATTGCTACAAAGCCACCTTCATGTCATGCTTTGCAATACACGTCCAATACCTCAGAAAGGCAGTCAGCTCAACAGCGGAAGGTATCACACACACAGCATTGGAATGGGTCCAGGAACTCTGGCCAAGGATCTTGAAACTCCTCCTTTCTTTTGTGAAAATCTGTGGTGGGCCATTATATCCAAGGCCTGTAGCTTTTAGATCTTTTCTTGACCACCGATCTGCAAATTAATCTGCTCTGCAAGTACAGACAGGTAAGATACACCTTGTCCTGTAGAGCCACAGGCATGAACCATAGCCATGGCCTTTCCCATTGCACTGGCCATCCCCTTGGCCAGAAAATGCTCTACACAGGGGCAGGGGGATAGAGAAGACAGCAGGCTGGCTAATCCTGAGCTGTTTGGCAGATCCAGATGCCTCTAGTTATCATTTCTCTACATATGGCTGTGTCCCCACTACATAGCTTCTTCAATTTTCAGACTGAAGTTGGAAAGAACCCTGGTTAACCAGATAATCCCTTCTCATCCAAACCTGCTTCCCAAAGAGCTCTGCAAGGTGTTCAGACACATAAAGAGCTGCTGAACAGAGCAGGCTTTCTCTGAAGTTTTTGAAATTACAGGGAGTGAGCGAGGCCGGGAGCTGGAGAATGTACATCAGAAGCATGGCAGAGCATCCCACTGTGTTGCACCTTCACCCGACCAGTCTAATTAAATGGTACAGGCCACAGACATAGAAGTAACCAGGCAGCTCATCATCACCTCACTGTGAGGCAGGGAAGGTATTGCCTTTGCTAGCCAACATGCCACCAGGGAAGAGACTGTGTTCTGACAGACACCTTTCACACTGGCAACATCAACAGGGAAAGAAGAATATATTACTGCAGGAAGATGTTAACCACGTTTGTGCCAGCACCAACTTTTCCAGTCTAGGTCCAGCTTCTCAAAGGGATTTAACTTTATTCTCTTTTTGTTTGAAAAGTCCTATCGTGCCTACACAATGTGCTTAAGGAAGGATGGTAAGATGCGCTTTAATGTCCTTTATAGTCTGAAGAGAGTGCTGCATTACCAGAAAATATATGAGGTCCCTAGTGAGTTATGCAGATCCCTCCAGAGTACTACAAAGAAGACCATTAAACTGGCTGGCACCATCATCTATTCTGTGTGTGCCTTCCATATCACAGAGGAAAAATTACTGAGGAAGATTTAAACAACCTTCCTTAGGGTTAGGGTTAGGCTTAAGCTTAGTCTTAGGCTTAGGGTTTAGAGTTTGGGGTTGGGGTTAGGGTTAGGTTTAGGGCTAGAGTTAGGGTTTAGGGTTAGGGTTTAGGGTTAGGGTTTAGTGTTTAGGGTTAGTTTTAGTGTTAGGGTTATGAAGGTTCATCCCTTTGCCTGCCAGCTCAGGTTGTGAATCAAAAATCAACAGTGTTCAGGAAGAAAAAAATATAGCTTCCCAATGCTTAAAAGCACCTCTGAAACTTAGCTGGAACTGATTATTCTATGCATAAAACACCCATGATCTGAAAGCCCTCTGGACCTAATAAATGTAGGACTAAGTAGAACACCCTGCTGGAACACTTCCAGTCTTGGGCAGCTATTGCGGTCCTGTAGAGCCACAGAGGATGAGACCTAGAAACCATCAGACAAGGCTTGATACAACCTGTCACGGACACTCTGTCCTACAAATTTGAGGGTAGATGTGGTTGGTGAATGTGTCGGGGAAGAAATTACATACCTGAAGGAAAGGATAAAGCATTTTTGTGATAAACCATTTTGATTTTTTTTCTTAACACATTTTAAAGCATACTTTTGAAACTGCTAAAGAGTCCACAATATTACAAGAGCTCTGAAAGGCATAAATTACTCATTAGAATACTGATGAAGCAGTCAGAAAGGCACATGACTTAACATTTATCATGTGGCCCTGCCAGTTTTTCTCATCAGAAAACCATGAAAGATTTTTCTTTATCATGGGGAAGGTTACATTAAAAGTTGCTACAGGAAACATGTTCAAGAGTCTAATGTTTTTGTAACACACTGTCTCTTCCCTGCTCTGCTCTTTCATATTCTGACATTTGGGGATGGCTAGCAGTCAAGGATGTTTTTGCAGTCTTCTGTGTTAATTTAGCACAGAAACTTTTCCTTTCATTTCAATTTTCAGTTCTCAATAAATTTATAATTCTCATGACTTCACAAGAAGTCACATGTAGTTTTCTTCCTCATATTAGGGCAGGAATTCTGTTTTTGAATGAACTTAGATCTTTGCTTGGAAATAAAATTAAAAACTTTCTAAGCATGAAAACTGTTGCTTAATTTTTACAATGTGAACTAGGAGGACTGACAGATTGATTGAAAACTTGTGTAAATACAACACATTAAGGTTGTTTCAGGGTTAGTGCAGTTCTTTACTATGTTTGTTAGATAATGAGTAGATGTAGCTGGTCAAATTTTGCCCAACAGGAAATTGTTCCCTTTGTGCAGCTCTGGTACGCACATGCACACACATACAAGCTAAGCAGAGAACCGTAACCGGAAAACCTGATTGGTACGACTGGAGAATGAACAGGAACACAGCAGCATGGAAAGACTGGAAGGTCAGAAGGAAGAACAGAAGGATTATTGAGAATGGCACATTACTGGCACTTAGCTTAGCAGGTCACTAAGATCCCAGTACAGCTACATGCAGCTTCTCAGGACACCCAGGTTGGAGACAAAGAAGAACTAATAAATCCTAATGATTCACAGAGGTGGGGCAGGATGGGGAGACTGATCACAGCTAGCTCCCAAAGGGTACAAAACATCCCTTCCAAAACTAGCAGTAAGGCTACCAACCTAAGCAGAATGCAGGCAACGTGAGGAGGACACAATAGCTAGCATCCCTTATCCTCCAGGTCTTCACAGAGCATCCCTGACAAACCTCTTGGACACAAGCATCTTGATGCCTGAGTGCTGGGCTCACTCATGCATTTTGGTGATTGCGTGGATACCAAAGTGTCAGTAAATGAACAGCTTTAAAACAGTCACTGCCCCCACCCCTAAGGTTTTGCACTGACACTTGAAACCTTGTAGAAACAGACACCGCAAAAACAAGCACTACAAGGTCCCAACACTGCCATGGTATCCTGCATTCCTCTTGAAAGAAGCATAAAACATTTTTGTTTCATTAGAATTCCCTGCCCTTAAAGATAGGCAGACCTGCTACTTCATGCTGTATATCCAAGTTTCCCAGTGCTGCATCAACACTAACAATCCAAAGGTACTTCTTGGAGTGAGGACGTTACTCCTGTATTTTATGTAGTTTCTGTGGAGGAATTATACCCTGTCATCTCTGCTTAAAAACAACAGTAAAGCAGCCTTCGCACCATTTCTTTAGTATCCTGTGGAACAGAAATGTAGTTAGTGCAAGGCAGTGGATAAGGCTGGAACAGTAGAAAGGGCTCTGGCACCATTGTGTAGCTGCCCAAGGAGACAGGGATGCACGGGGCAATGCTGACAGGGAAGCTAAAAACCTCCTTATACTCTATGGTAAAGTCTGATGTGAGATAGTAAAATCTTAAAACATTAAAGAAATGGTGAAGAAGAGCAAACTGCAGATTAATCCTTAATTGCTTTAAGGCCAGCAACTTTAACTGTGGTGTTTTATTAAGCCTAATTCAGGTAGTACAGTTCTTACAGGGAGAGGGACAGGCAGGTCTCTTTAACACTTCCAGGTCTATTATGGCAGTCTTTTGAAGCAAATTATTTGGATCCCTGCTCTGTGAGAGGATCCTACCCCTAGATGAGTCACTGTCCTCCATCAGGCTGCTAGGTCAACTTTCCAGGAAACATCTTCTTGAGCACTGCACTCAAGCTCTCTGGTACAACACCTCTGTCACACATTGAAGAGCCAGTGTAATGAATAACAAAATTTTTTATTGTTGCATTGTAACATAAAATGAATAATTCCAGGATTTGAAAGCAAGGAGCATAAAAAAAAATGAAGAGGAATGTGACATAACTAATATTTTAAAACAAGGAGCCACAAGAATCTTTTCTAAACACCTTTTCCTGTGATACATCTCTTCCATAGGTCAATCTCACACTGACATCTGTGTAGCCTGCTATTTGACCAGGGCTATGACAGCTAGAAAGAACAGTACATTCATTATCATCCATATGCTAGTGCAGGAGTGAAGTCTTAGTCCACACAGGTGAAAGGGTACAGAGTCAAAAACACCCCTCTACAGCAGGACTAAACACCTACAGAAGGATTAAACACCTTCTCTTCTTTCTGGCTCTGAAGTCACAGACTAGGACTCCTGAGGCAGGGGTTTTCAAAGTCAGGCCAAGGTGGAGGGCCTCCTCCTGGCCCAGAGAACATTCTGCACTGCAGGCAGCTTGAGAGAGAAGTACGCCTACGGTCCCTTGTGCCACTGAACAGGGCAGCACTTCCAGTCAGTTCTTTTCAGGGACAGAGATGCTGGCAGTGGCCACAGGGAACAGTATGGTAGACTGAGGCGAGATCTCTCATTAAGGAGCTACATGATGGGACAACCACACCACTAGGATTTTGTAGAAAAAATAATTACCTGTAATATCTGTTGGGTATGGAATGAGAATCCCAAACAGCTGTTGAACCTCCAGGCAGCTGGGTTAATTTTAAGTATATGCCCTGCTTCTTCTTCAATCACAAGTTCAGTAATTCTGTCCTTCCACATGGAAAACCAACCCTGCTTCTTCTTCAATCACAAGTTCAGTAGTTCTGTCCTTCCACATGGAAGTGGAAGTGAGTCGCTGAAAACAAAGCTATCCATGCCAGTCTTGTGAGCTGTTCAGGCTCTTCCCTACCCTGAGAATGCACCAAGCCAATTAACTGAAACGGACATTTGAATAAGATCTTCCTTACCCACCAGAAAGTGAGATCTTCTTCAAATGTCTCCTTCAATTCCCTCCAGGAAGGAAGGCATTTTACTACTAACAGGTTCAGGTGACTCTGCTGGCAGTCCACCTTACACAGTCCCACTGGATAAAGAAGTATCCTGCAACCTCCTTGATCCTCTCTGGACTCACTGGCCTGGCTTCGCATTTGCTGGGCCTTGAAGCGCCTGCCTGGAGACGAGCTTCTTCAGCTGATCCAGTTTATTGTCTCTTAAGGCATCCCGTATAGCACTGAAGAAACTGAAATAGTGCTGGAAGTTGTGCATCATGAGCAGGACACCAGCCAACAGCTCATTGGACATGAGGAGGTGATGGACGTAGGCGCGAGTATGCCTCTGACAACAGTAACAAGTGCATCCCTCCAGCAAAGGACCAAAATCTTCTTGGTATCTAAGGAGGAAGCAATGTTGGATAACATCAAAGGTAAGAAAATACTCTGAAGCAATAAAGAGTATCCAGTTACTACATGGCCTTTTGCAGGGACCTGAGCCTTGAAGTCCTGAGGGCCTAAATCTAGCTGCTATGAGATGTGTTGAAATCTAAACCAGCACCACTGGCATGAAGGACTTCAAATATCAGCCAGAACTCACTAGAGCCAAAAGGCCACACATCTAAGTCAGAGGATAACTTTGACTACATCACAGCTAACAGCACAGAGAGGTCTTGTCTGTGCTTTCCCTTACAGAAAGGTTGCAGCGCAAGACATGCCTCACTAGCTATCACACAGTCCATGAAGGAGGAAGCTATCAGAAACATCCCATTTAGTGACGGAGCTGCAGGTACCCTCCTCACAAACTCACATACTTTTTGTCCTTCAGAAATATCTCAAATGGTGTCATTTCTGGATCAGGTTTGGAGATTTCATCCTGGTCTTCTTCAGCACCATTCTTTTCCAGGTCCTGGGCCCCACTTTGTTTTAAAACTGTTTTAAATAAAAAGACAATAGCCTTCTATGAATAGACAGCAAGGGCAGAGGAAGGGTAGCAACTTTACAGTAGGTATTTCTGCTATTCTCTTGCCAGATGGGAACTCCTGCCACAAGTTCCACCTCTTTCCTATAGTAAGCAACAATTTTTCTTTAGTTCTCATAAGTTAGTTAACACAAATACAACTTTAGACAATTAAAACAGCAAGAGACAAGTGAAAACTAATCTACTAAACCTAATGAAGAGTTAGAGCTGAAACAACAGTATAACTTTTTGCTGCTCTACCGAGCTGAATTCTTCATAAAATGTCAAAAATATTTCCAGTCTAAACTGCATGCTGAATAGAATGCAATCACCTGAACAAATTGATTTTATTGAGATTTTGTTAGAGTAGGCAGGCATTCTGCATTCAAACATTCTACTTTCCATGCTGTCATCAGGCTCGGAGATTTAGATGCTTCTTTTTAAAAAAAAAAAAAAAACAACTGGAATTAAAAGAGGCTGGTAGCACTAATGCAGAAGATGTAGACTCCACATCTGCCTTTTCAGCAGTCTATCTTCAAAATAAAAAAATCACCCCACAATTTGGTAGGTTTGCATTTTTAGGTTTGTTCTTAAGCAGGAGATGTATTTGGAAACATCAATATTACTGTTTGCACAGTCCACGTCTACTGAATGTTAAACAGACACAGAACAAAGAGATGGTCCTTACCCAGAATCTTATGATTTAAGAATAAGGTGAGACAAGGTAAAGAACAACAAACTAAAAGAAGGGTTAAAAAATAGCACCAAACACAAAGAAACAAGATGTTCTATTCTATTGAGCTGGTTTTGAATTATCCAGGCATGAAAAGCAGCTAGGTTCTACCCAGAAGGAAAAATGTAAAATATTTTTCTGTGTTTAAAAACACTTAATAGGCCAAATCAAAACAGCTGCTTGAAACACATTTGATAGATGCTTTAATGGGTGATACACATGCTCCCATCTCACAGGTTAATGAGGTAATGAGTATTGAACATCTCCTTTTTGTTTTGATATGAACTGATGACATGGACAGGGAGGAAAGCTGCCCAAAGAAATGGGATCCCTAACTTTTGTCAGCTAGAAAGAACAAGGGACTTCAAAAATATATTATTACAGCAGATACATATTCAGTTAATTCTAGAGATAAAAGTATCTTAGATCTCCACTTAATAGGCCCAGCCTTCACTTCTAATGGTGACCAAAAATTTGCCAATGGTGTCGAACAAAAACCCCTCTATTTGCTAAGTGTTTAAGAAATACTTGAGCATACTTTGGCTAATTAAACATTCAGATCCTAGGTTGAGGCCTCAAGTTTGCCTCAACAGGTTTCACACCAAAATACCCCACCTTCAAAAGCAACAGTTGACAGTGGAATCCCAGTTTTTCCAGTAGTTACTGCACTTACTTCAGGAATAAAAACCTCAAATATAGATACCTCCAAAACATCAATTTTGCTTGCCACCATATTGACTGATACAGTAAAACTATAATAACCATCAAAAAACCTACCTGCTGCTTCAGGCTCTCGATGGCAGTCATAACTGAAAACCAAGGCACAGCCTCGCTCTGTCACTTGGAAGGGAAAGAAGCTCTCAAAAATGTCCACTCCCCTTTCAATGCACTCAAGCACCTCATCTGGTTTGCCTACACCATGGATGATTCTGTAAGAGACACACAAGATGACAAATCTAGAATACTGTGAGTAGAAGCAAGCAGGTACCTGAAGGAAAAGACCCATGTGTAACACGCCTAACTTACGCCTGCAACTGCTAACCAGAAGGCAAGTGGGTACACCAGTCATCACTCAGAATCCCGTGTGCTTCCATTTCCCCACCTCCAATCTATCCAGTACATAGCAGGCTTTTATTATCTGCCACTTGGAACATGGCAATAGTCCCTCATTTACGGCGGAAAAACCTCATTCTGTTCATTACATCTGGTTTCTTTCACACACACATAAATACACTTAGATTCAAAATTCACCTAACATCTGTGCTGCAGAACATGTTTTCCTTAGTCATGTTTGTGCCCCAGGGAACTACCAGCTTCCAGACATATGGACCCCTTTGTCTGGTAACTGTTTAGGAAACAGTCTAAACAGACTTGATCAAGAGCAGCAGAGACAGCAGTGGATGGCTGGTCAAAGATACAAGTTCTTCAGATGACAGACATACCGTATAGCACTTGCAGAACTGCCTGGAGGAGAATGCACTAATGAGAACTGTCACTGGAAAGCAAGGAAAGTACCTTCCTTTATTCTTCCCTCCTCTTTAGACTCTACCTGATTTACCCAAAAACCTTGGCTGTAACATCTCCTGGGACATGGCATTAAGAGCCAGGAAGAGCCCAGCTGGATTGCCATCAATGGCAATAGAGATCCTGCTGTTAGCCAAATTTAGCTGGCAGCTTCCCTGAAGGTGGGTGAAGCAGAGAACAGAGCAGTGCCTACTCTGCTGCAGGTGCATGGCTGGGCTGACAGCAGCACAAGCTAATGTAGGGCAATGATCTAAACTGATAATTAGGAAAATACACAGGGGCTGATGAATGAAGTCACAAGGTACCATTTTTAGCCACTTTTCTAAGTACTCCAATTAAATTGATGTGCACAGAGTAAGGATGGAAGAAGTTAACAGCATGAGTGTCATATGTTTCAGGCTCTCAGGGCAGAGAGAAAATGATACTCAATAGTTAAAACAATAGCTCTGCATAGATGATCAAACCCCTTGCTAACACTTATCTTTGCACAGGTAGGGACAAACTTTTGTTCTTGAAAGGGTTCCAATGCTACTGAAAAGGAAAATAAATCTTACCAAGAGACTTCAGCATCTTTAGGTACATGAAAAGACTCTAAAGAGTACATTGATAAGATCATTTCACCATCACACAAAAAGCAGTTGCCTCTTGGGTGAAGCACGGAACGTGTTTGTCTTCTAGAGAATTTCATATTGGGGTAGAACACAGCTGCAAAACAACTTCCCCAGCCAGAATGGCAAGGGTGATTCAGGAAAGCAGAACAGTCTGAAATTCACCTGAGGTCCTTACAAGACCCCCTAGGCCTCAGCAGCTTTCTTCCTACAAAGAGGTCAGAAACACCTGTCTTAACCAGACAAGCAAAATATTTGATAGATGAGGCAGTTGCACTAGTAGCCACTAAGGTTAGTTGAGCAGATTGGACTGTAATTCTCCTGGGGATCTTTCTAAGTAGCTCAAACACACAGGATGGCAACAACACAGCAAGCCTTCTAATTGTCAGGAAAATTCAAACCCCAGGCACTGCTAAGCATGAACAAGTTCCAACACCAGACACATGCTTTCTCATTGAATTTCCTTTTGAACACCATTAGGTCAGAGCAATGCTCAGCTAGCAGAGGGCATCACAACTACAGAAAGGCAATGGGGTCTGAGTCACTCTCTTCAGGAAACGATGAAAAAAGCACACACACTACTTCTGTTGCAGCTCCTCCTGTAAGAGCAACCCATGCAAAAGCCAGCAAGCTCAATCCAATGCTAAGAAACCCCTCTGCTTCTGAATCACTAGCAAATATTAGCACACATTTTCTGGAAGTCTTTAGTTACTGTTAGTCACTTATAAGCGTCCAGAACACTGCCACTTCTGTTCAGTCTCTGGTATGGATCTGATGGGCATAACTAACAATTCAGACCACACTACAATCCCCACACTACGCCAGTGCAAGCAGGGAATACAATTGTTTTGGGCCAGGCTGTACTACCTCTGGTGGTTCACAGGCTCAGTGTCTCAGGTACCAGGTCAAAGCTGGCTGCCATATGATTATATAAGCACTGGTTGGCTCTGTCAGCACCCCTCTCTGCTCTCCTCCAGTTCAGATCAGAAAGAACTAGAAACATGACAGTTTTTCTCAGAAGAGGTCCCTGTAAAACAGGTTGATAATAACATTCTCGTTTGAGCTGAACTTTAAGTAAACCATGGCCTCAGAGGCCAAATGCAAGCAGCCCAGACATAGCCTACCTGTAATTGTTCCTAAAAAAATACAATAAAGACGACTTGAACTAAAATCTTGATTATTCTCCAAATGTGGGGAATACTCAAACCCACAGCGTGAGCACAGCTTGGTGCCAGTTGCAGCTAAAAATTGAAACAAGGGTTGAAGACTGCAGCCTGACAGTGGCAGAATTTATGCAGCCTGGCACACACAGAGCTGTGCAATACAGTGATTATTTCCTACAGTGATATTGCACAGCAGCCTGTAGATGCTCCTCATAATAGGACAGATGGACTTCTTGGGACATTGCCCACACAACTTACCTTGGTTTATCCTCTGGCAGCTCTGCTGTGACAGAAGCTATCAGTTTCAACTTGGTCTCCTTGGCCATGGCACATCCCTGGAAGCCATCTAGCAGAAAGCCACCCACAGGTCGCTTGGCAGTCTCCCTGGCTGATCTGAGCCTCTCTTCCAAGATATCTCCACCTTCAATTGCCCCAAACATTACACTTCTTTGTAGTTCCTGGCCCAGGAGAAAGCTACAAGTGTTAGAGCGTGCTCTGCCAAAGACACCCAAGACACCTCACAGCCCAGACTCCAGATGCCTGCTACTTAAGCCCTGCATTCCCAGGAACTTGCCAGAGCCACAGTATTTCATCCCATGTAAGGCTACTCCCCACACAGCACTGTGAAGTCCAAGCATAAGGTAGAAACGGGACTGCAAGAGACAAGATTCTGCTCCTTACCTTGACACTAACTCATTGAAAATTTTGGTGCCATTTTTCCCATCTCCCTAGAGAAGGCAATAACAGATCATCTTTGTACACAGCTTTTTATAGGCTCAGCACTACATCTGTCAGTGCAGAACACAAAGCAGGTGCCATCACCCTGGCTGTCAGACATCAGATCTCACAATGAATTGCCTTCCAGGGGATACCAGTAACAGCTCCTGTCACCCAGTCTCATTTGTAGTACAGACTCAGATAGTATGTCCCGAAAGGGAGGCAAGTTTCAAAGCTGCTGGATGAAACAAAGAATAGCACTGGCAAATTCTAGGAAGTCCTCTCTCACTTGGAACTGAGGGAAATTCAGAGCAAAAACACGGGTCTTCTCAATCTGAAGAAGATCCTACTTTGCCCATGTATATAGCATGAAGTGAAAGAAATGCACTACACACCAAAAGCAGAAAAAAAAAAGTTCTCCTCAACTAGTAGAGATGGGTATCCTGGTGCAGGAGTCAAGTTATTAAAAGAAGAGAGTGGCAGCAGGAAGACCCACTGTGCTACTGGGCCACCTGGGCATTTTTCAATTCATATGCATGAAACGATTTGCTATTAAATCACCTCCTGGGACTGGCCCAGGATGCAGCACAGATCAAAAAGCAGCTGCGGTGCTATTGCCCTGATATTTTGGGGACCTTACCGGTGATTTTTCTAGCAGCTGAAGGCATACATCCAGGAAGGAAAGTGACCTATCCACAGCCTTCTTGGCCCTTTTTCTACCACTTTCCCCAGAAATGGTATCTCCATCAGATATGCACTGGAACCAGTCTGGTTGGATGGCCCGCTGTATGTCCATGAACTTGGAAGCTGTCATTTCCATGCGCCCCGAGGTTCCCCACAGGGACACTGTCTGTCAAGGAAGAACAGGGATGAACGTTAGTTGCAAAGGTTCACAGATCTTAAGGGTCAAAGGAGAGAAGGAAATGGTCTGGTGAAACATCACATGCTGAAATGATACTTCATAGATAAGTTCTCTAGGAGCACGGCTCAGACAATCAGCTGCACTTGGTACAATGCGTGAAAGGAGATAAATGACTGAATTGGGGTTTCTGGGATACTCTTTGGTGAAACTATCACACTCGACACAGGGACTTCTCCACATGTTTGGAAGTCTCTGAGACAGAGTAGCTGGCCTATCATCACACAAACTAGTGGCAGAATTGGGAAAAAAATGAAAAATAATAAAATATTTAATTCCCATCAAACGCACGTTGTCATCTCATGAAAAGCAGCAAAGGCTGCAATCCAACTCACTAGTTTTCTGTACACAATGCAAAACGAAGAAACTATTTCCTCTTCCGAGCAGTTAATTCATTCCACACATGTGCGTATACGTGTATATATAAACCACATAGACACACTGGGAAGAATACACAAAATTGTTAGGCAATTTAATGTCAGAATCCGATGTTATTTTAGGTCCTAAATACAGCCACTTAAGAAGGGACTGAAATACCAACTGCAAAGGAAATACACAGCTTTCAAACTGAGCACCTGTAAGAAATGGCAGGTACTCATTAGGATTTCACAGTCTTCTCAGTTTCTTCTCACACTTTCCATTCTGTGTGCACACATTGCCCCCCCTCCCCCCCTTCCATCATTACTCCCTGCTACCCTCAAAAGATTTTAAAGCAAGACAAAAGCACCTCCACAGAGAGGTCATGTCGCCTGAACACCTCTGGGCTAGCAGATGTCATAATTCAGTTTGCTAAACATTCAGATTCACAAAATGTTACTGCAGCCACTGCAACTATGCACACTACCATGTTTCATCCTATTCTGCAGAATCTGTAATTAACCTATGACAGCAGCTTGGCAGCTGCTTTTGTTGTACTATTGTTAAGATTTGTGACAGTGCTGCTCCAAAATTTTAAAGGAGTACTATAGTAAGCTAAGTATTGGGCTCGAGCCATTTAACAGTTCTTTTAATCTGCAGCTCCATTAGTGCTTTTTTTAAATGAGGAACAGTTTTCAGCTATCAGAAATAGCTTATAGCTTGAAGTGTTATGGTGACTTTTTGGGGCCTGAGGCTTTAAACACATTCTCCTAGCTTATGCCAGACAGAGAAATAAAGCAGCGCACTTCTCATGCATACTAATTCATAAACTGAATTTGATTAAAAAAAAGAGCAGAACAAATTTTTTTGTCTGGTCTCCACAAAAAAACAAAAGCATTGCGCAAATACACCACATCTGTTGTCTGTCCACCCAGCGCTCCTGATTACTTTTGGCTTCAACAGTCAATTTCACTAAATTTGAGTAACAAAGAAACAGCCTGAAGTCTCCAAAGTAACAACATTTTTGTAAGTTTCTCATTAAAAAAAAAAAAAAAAAAAAAAAAAAAAGCAACTCCAAAGAATGGAGATCTCAAATTAGTACCTGCAGAATCACTGGAATGCAGCTGCTATACATTGTTCTGCAGCTGCATGTTAGCCAGTTAGTACCTGCTGCCTCTTATGCAAGAGCATCAAGGAACAGCTGGTGAAGGCAGGCAGAGGAAAGTCAGAACTGTTTGAGCCAAAGGGCACAGAGTGTAAACAAGTCTAGTTACCTTCATTCTGCTCTTCAGAGGAAAAAAGCTGCTTTAATACATAAAATAGCCATGCAGCTTAGAGAACTGAGCAGTATCCCATGATTATTTAAATCCAGCCTGTGCCAGGCTTTCTGGCACAGAATCCAGAGGTTTCTGTCCCGCTGCTTTCGAAAAGCTCTCATAAGTATTTGCCAGCACAGATCCAGCTGCAGAAGGCCCTGCAACAAGGTGAAAAAAATCTTCACCAGCTTTTTTTTTTTTTAAAAAAAAGGCCAAATCAAACCTGCAATATGCAGGCTTAGATCTCTGCTACCCTATCACCTCATAGCGGCACAAGAATGAGACAAGCTTCAGGCAATTCCTTCCCTGCAGAGAGACAGGATTCAGCCAGGTTCCCAGCAGCAAAGAATATACACTGATAGTTGGATGGCAGCAGCTATCCTCCGTCATTCACTGACCTTTCACCAAATGTGACTGTACCCAAATAGGCATTGGGACTGACCATATCCGAGCAGGTGCCAGGAGTGGCCCCTCCAGGCCAAAGCTGTGGCAGGCAGCAGGCAGCGTGTGCATTGCATGACATACATGCATGCCTGTGGGATGGAATGGGCAAACATCTGCAACACCACACACTCCTGGATTGCTGAGCCACCTTCCTGCAGAAATACTAAGTTATTCCCCTTTGTGGGCCTGTAGCAGACTGTAAATACACACACAGGGGTTCAGGTTTATTGCTTATCAGTGGCATCACCATAAGCTTGTACAGCATTTAAGCTAAAACATATGTATTTTCTTTTACTACCGTATTAACTGCAACAGCATGGGAGTCCAGAGCTTTCCTTTCTATTTGAGTTGCCACTTGCCCTGGTTTCAGCTGGGACAGAGTTAACTTTCTTCATAGCAACTAGTGTGAGGCTATTTTTTGGATTTGTGCTAAGGTGGCAGTCGATAACATACTGATGTTTATAGTTGTTGCCAGGACAGTCAAGGGCTTTTCAGCTTCTCTGCTGTGCCAGTGTCTGCAGGTGCAGGAGAAGCTGGGAGGGTGCACAGCCCCAGTTACTGGCTTAGGATTCGACCTTAAGTTTAGGACTGAGACTCAAATTGGCCAATGGTGTATTCCGTATCAGGCATGTCATGCCCAGTATACAGATGAGAGTCTGCCTGGAAGTTCACTCTCTCTTTCTCTCTCTCTCGGCATCGTCTTTTACTCCGGATGGTCAGGTTCTTCTGTCTTTCCTGGGATTGCAGTTTCAGGACTCCCTCTGCTCTGGGATCATTAGCCAGGAATGGACTGAGCCTTGGTCATCAGGCAGTGAGCAGCCGCACTGTGTATCAATCACTTGTATATTTATATATATTACTATTATTA
>NW_010145949.1:6113-8025 GCF_000699245.1 Pterocles gutturalis | reverse complement strand
GGCGGGAGACAAAGAGCCCTTTGAAGGGTTTGGAGACGTAAGTCAAGGGCTGGCCGTGCCCCAGCGCCAAGGGGTGAGGGCTGGGGCTAGCCACCCCCCTCCATCGCCGGCTTTATCCTTTATTTTCTGGCTCTGGACCTCCTCCGCGGGAAGCCAAGCCAGATCCCTGGTATTTTGGCCGGCCAAGGGATGCTACCCCTCGTTGCTGAGGATCGTGGCCATCGCCAGCAGCTCCCCCAGACCCCCGTCTGTCCCTGGGCGTGGTGTTGGGCTTGGTGGGCAACTCGGCTCAGCCGTGGGGGTCTTGTGTGGCTCGTCCCCCTGCGTGTGTCTGGCTGGGGCTGGGTTTTCAGCCTCCCTTGGCTGCAGGAAGGCGAGCGGGTCGCCTCTTGTGACCTTCTCGCCGAGCCAAAAATCAGGGCTTGACTCCCACATGCAGCCATGTCCCTCCCAGCCAAAAAAGCCTTTCTGGGAATTTGGGGGGGGGCAGGGAGAGGCGCTTTCCACTCTTCCATCCCCAGAGCATTGGGGAATAGGTGGGTCTGGAAATGCCCCCCAAAGGTGAGTGGCCCCGCGTCGCCCGCTCAGGTGCAGCTGGGTGATGCTGGGCACATGGGGATGGGGACGGATCCATCCCTGTGCTTCTGCCGTCACAGCTCCATGGACCCCCCCCAGGGGTGGGGGGGGTTGGGAGAAGGAGGAGTTCCAAAGCCGTCTGAGGTCGAACACGGCATCACCGCACGATAACTGACGTGATGTTCTTCTTTATATCATTTTGCAAGAAAAGTGTCCAGGGAGAGCTCTGCCTTGTGCTGAACGATTCCTGGCAGGAGCTGGCCCAGGAAAAGGGGGGGACAGAGACCACACGTGTCCCTGGGCTCTGCTAACAGAGCCTGGCTTGTTCCCGGCAGCCTGGCAGCCGCTGCGTCGGTCTCACATCCCATTCGGAGAGCGATGGGAGAGAGCGAAGGCGAGCACCACGCCTGCACCCCGCAGCTGAGCGGCTCCGCGGGGCGACGGGGATGTGGGGAGGAAAGCCAGGGAGGTGGGAGAGGTGGAGGAGGAATTTTTGGTTTCGGAGCAGAGGAAGGAGCCGGGGTCCTGCTGTGGCCCCGTTGCAGTGGCACGTGTTGCGGGAGCGCTTTGGCAAGCTGGGCTGGCATTTGGCCACCGTGCCCGGGTGGCTGCGGCTGCTCCCGGCCAGATGTTCTGTAATTTCAGCCTGTTCGGTTCCCAGTGTCTGCTCCTGCCATCAGCCTGGCCCCCCCAAGCATCGCTCTCCGTGGGTAGCAGATTCCCCTCCTGCCTTCACCGACGGGGCCAAGAACAACACATGTTGGCGGCGAAACGCCCGGGTCTCCTCTGCAGCCCCCCCAGGGTGGGCTGGGGGAGGGATGGGAGCCCCAACGCCTTCGAGAGGTCGGGACCAGGAGGATGGAGCAAATACCGGGGCTGGGGAAGGCAGGCGGGAGGCAGGGCTGCTGGAAAGCTTCAGAGAGGCGGGAGGGAATCATCCAGGGTATTCAGAGGATTCCCAGCCCTCCGTGTTCAGCATCGCACCCACACACGGAGATTGGCCCCAGCCAGGGAGCCGGGGCACGGCGAGGTTCAGCGCCAGGGGCTCGTGCCTTTGGGTCTCCAGGAGAAAGTCGGTGTCGGAAGCAGAATCTGGAGTGGCAGGGGAGGAGAAATGGTCTTATAAAAACAAACAGTGGGGGGGTCACGTGAGTTTCTGGCTTTTCTGGAGGAACCAAGTGTTTACATGAGCTCTCAGAGAGGCTTGGCTGTGCTCCGCGCTCACGGAAAGGGTCCAGGAGGAGAGGCTGGGGCTGAGCTGGCGTTAGTCAGGCTGATGTTTGGGAGGCTGGGCTCTGCCCTCGGCCGCAGAGGCGCGATGGTTCCCCCTGGCATC
>NW_010145949.1:516-5948 GCF_000699245.1 Pterocles gutturalis | reverse complement strand
AGTCATGCCCAGAGACCGGTGGGACATCCCGAGGGATGACACTGGATGGTCCTTGCCCAGAGCTGGGGTGACCTCGGTCCCTGGCAGCGTCGGTGGCCTCCGGGAGCGCTGCCAGCGCCGCCTCTGTTCCTTCTGTAGCAGCATTACCGCACGTTTGGGCAGCCCTCGCGTTGGGAGAAGGATGCCACTTGTTCCTTCTGCTCGTCCTTCCTTTTGAAGTCGTAATCCCCTCGCTCTGCCATCACAGCCGTTACCGCCGCGGCTAATTGCGATGCCACGCGGGCAGGTGGGAGCAGAGGAGCCCGGCGGCCCTGGCTCGGGGGTCAAAGCCCCTCCAGCTGTCCCCATCACGGGGGGAGCCCTAAATGTGATCTGGGGACAGAATCGATTCGGCTCGACGCCTCCTTGGGGCGAGGCCGGCGGTGATGGGAGAGCAGCATCTCCTCAGCCCCTCCCTAGCCCAGGGCTGGTTCCCCTGGGGAATTAAATAATTCCCTTCGTTTCCTGATCCAGAGCAGGGATCCAAAGCAGAGCTCCGCTCCTTGACTCACTTTGCAAAGACAACCCGGAGGTGTTAAGTGCTTGTAATCCGAGTGTAAGCACGACCTGCTGGGGTGCGATCGCTGGCGTGTGTAACACCTTCTGAAGTGCTTTAAGAAGCCACTTCTCAGTGCAAGCTTCTGGGATCCGGGTGCCAAAAACCCTTTAACATCATTGCATTTTTCCAGGATACGATGTGAAAGTTCTCAACCTCACGTTTGTCTTTTTTTGTTATTAACTTATCACTCATTGAACTATTCTCAGGGTTTTTTAATCCCCTGTTATCCCCCGGTAGAATAAACCTGGCGCATTCCAGGTGGCGGAGCGGGAGCAGACGGTGGATCTATGGGGGGGTTGGGTTCCCACCCCCCAGCCACCGCCTGCCCCGCGCAGGGACCCTTATCAGACGATGCAAAACAAACAAAGTGATGGAGGAAAGCAAAGCCCAGAGGGCAAAGCGGGAAGGGATGGGGAGGAGGCTGTGCTGCGAGAATATAGATTTCCTTCTTGCATCTTCTAAGGATCTTTGGTTGGCCAGTGATAGCAAACGATCCCAAAGGGAATCTCATTTTTCTGGGGGTTGCCATCACTGCATGGGATCCACGGTTGCTCCTGGCTCACTCCGGAAGGCTCAAAGGGCATGTCCCCAATGCATGGCTCGGTGGCCTCGCGCCCTGGCAGCCGTGCCGGCGGCTTTCCCTTTGCCGGGCTCATCCCAGAGCTGTTTTGCTGTTTTTTCCTGTTTATTGATGGAGCAGAGGTCTGGGTTGCTTCCTTTAGTCTTTCCTATTGCTCTGCTCCCCGCCGGGGGCAGGCAGATTTATTGCCCATCCTGTATTCTGGTTTTTGCCTCCTGACATCTGCATTAACTCTTCCCTCAGCCATCGGGAACAGCGTGCCTGGCCCCACGCCGGGTCCACAGAGCTTCATCCTGGGGAAAAACTTCCAAACCGAGCTCGGGGGCGAGTGGGTGACGGCACTGAGCGTTTTGCCATATTGCAGCGCAGGGCGGGATGTCCGCGTCGCTGGACCAGCGAGGTGCGCTCCTCCTCCGAGGATGTACAGCACACGTAGGTTGTGCTTTACCGCTCAGCCGTTCCCACGTTGTTGTCCCATCCATCCTCTCCCTGTATTTATTTGCCACCCCCCAGGCTGGGGCTCCTGCCAAGAGGAAAGGTGATATTCGTGTTACGAAGCCACGGTGGCCGCTCCAAGAGAGTGGATGGATGGAGCAGATCAGCTCCGGTTTGTTCTCCAGAAGCCGCTGGAGCTGCTGGGTCCGTGTCAGCATCTCCTCCGGGAGCTCTCTTCTATTTGATGCTACTCCTTGTGCAGGCACGGAGGTATTTCCGTGGGTTTGGGAAGCTCGCCTGCCTGCTTAGCAAAGCCAAAGTTTCCAAACGGAAACCCTGGGCTGCTCCCCAGAGATGTTGTTTTATCGATTTTGAAGATTTAAGCTCTTTGCTGGAAGTGTCAGGACATCTTTCAAGATCCCCGCGAGCCCTGCCTGGGGCGATACACCGGTTTTTACCGGGTTTCTCTTGCTGCGGCGGCGGGAGGAAGGTTGTCTCTTTACCCTGCTCTGAGGTGACTGGTGTGATAATTGGGTCTAAATTGATTCGAACCATTTCCTCTAAGTCTCTGGGGAATACATTTCCCAGATCAATGGATGCCACTAGCAGCGGCTAGAAATCCCGCTGCCCTAAGCAGGGCTGGGAGCTGGTTATCGAACCCGCAATGCTTCCCACTTGTCCCAGTTAATCCCAGTTCAAACGAGGACCCCGGTTTTCCTGGATGCTGATGCTCTGGGCGTGGATCCCCAGGATCTAATGAGTAGGATGAAATCAGGATTTGGGTACCCATAGGGCGCCAGTGCTGCTGGAGCCTCTCTGTCCCCAGCACGCTGCGGCTGGTGGCAAAAAGAGGCTGGTTTTGGGAAAGGGGCTGGGGACAGACACGAGGGGTGCTGCCTGCACACCGGGAGCTTCCCCATCCTGCCTCCTGCCTCTCCAATCGAAAGTCAAATCCAGCAAAGCATCCTTTATGCAAAGCCTCTGTTGAGCCCGGATCCAGCTCCAAGTGCAATGAAGCTTTTTTTTGGTACCTTTGGAGCATTTCCACATGTGCTACCCCACATCCCAAAACATCTCCCCGAGCTTCCCCCCCCCAGGTCTCCCCTCCTTTTGGCTTTGCTGGCTGCTTTCCTGACCAGTCCCACAGGCAGGTTTGGGGAATTTGTCCGTCCTGACCATGGTCTGAAACCGCAAACGGGCGCTGATGTTTCCCAGGGATGTTTCCTGCCACCTCCAAGGTCCTGGTTTAAATCACTTAGAAATCAGAGATGCTTTTGGGTGCAAAAAAAATAAATCTCCCTGGGCTCCCAAGTGCCTCCCTGCTGCTCCGTTCCCGTGCCCAGCTGCTGCTAAACACAAGCCTTTTCCAAATTAACTGGGTCAGGGAGAAGATTTGGGGAAATATCCCTCCTGGAAAAAAAATGCATCCCATGACGTTTGCTGCTTTCAGCCCCTGCTCCATCCAGAGCTGCTCCCTCCAGAGCTCAGACCTACGGCCGGAGATTTATCGGCTCTTGGATGCGCCTCTCTCCTGTTATGTGTCTTCCAGGGGCTATTTTCCAATGATTTCTTGCCTTCACCTTCTCGCCAGCCCTGCGGATGGTGTTTGCTAAGTGTATTTTAATGTCTTCACCTTTCACCTCCTGCCTAGACGCCTATCGATCCCGTATAGACCCTGGGAAAGGGGCTGGGCAGTCCCCCACCCTGGGATGGGGACAGGGGACGGTGGCAGCTGGGGACAGACCCATGGCAGGACTCGGTGTGGAGAAGACAACTGGTTCCTACACCCCACCCGTGCTCAGAAATGGGTCCACAAGGCTGAAAATACCGATAATGGCTGGGGGGGGGTTTGGGGGGGGGGTGGCGGTTTTTTGGAGCTGGGTGCTTGGCTCCCACTGTGGCTCTGGGGTGTCTGGTGGGGTATGGGGGGGACACTCTTCCCCAGAGTGATTTTGGGTCCCATTGGAGCCCAGAGCTGGTGCCTGATGTGAGTAAATCCTTCAGGATGCTGTGTCAGTCCAGCTGCATCGCACAGACCCCTCTGCTCATGGGATGCTGCACCATCCCCATTCCCTGGCCATAAATGCTGGGAAAACGCACCCGCAGAGCTGGTTTCTCCAGGGTTTTCCTGGGATCAGGATCAATACGTCCCTGTGCCTCAAGGAGCTCCTGAAGTAGTTTTTTTTAATTCCCTGGGCAGGTTTTATAGGGGATTTTAGGGCAGAAATGCTGATGCACGGTGAAGGCGACACATCCAGCGAGGCACCGGTGCTGCTGCTGCTGAGCAAAAAACATGTGTGACCATAAAACCAGCCTGGGGAAACGCCGTGCTGGTCTCTCAAACTGGGAGAAACAGGAGGTGAGAGGTACAAGCTGAGATGTCCCAGCTGCTGCCTGCCGTGCCTTGCTTGTGTCACGGGGAAAAGGCATTTCTGGAGGGTCCTGGGAGAGATTTCATGTCTGGGCTCCTCTTGGGGCAGGTCGATGGGACTGGGACAGACTTTTTTCCAGCAGATTTTTGTCCGTGGGTCCCCTCCATGGACCTCCAAAGCGCTTCCTGCACCTTGCTGGGGCTGGGGAAACCTCCCGGAAGCCTCAGCGCCGCAGGGAGCCGGCGGGGAATGCGGAGGGTGAAGGGCTGTACATCCAAAAACTGAACAATAATGTATTAAAAAAAAAATAGAAAAGAAAAATAAATAGGGTGCAGAAACCCAGCAGCGCTCTTCGGGGTCAGGGAAGCGAAGCGATGCTCCAGCGGAGAAGGGACACGCAGCCACCCCGCCGGTGTCTCTGAGGCCATTTCCCAGGGGGCTGAGGTGGGGAGGGGGTCACACAGCCCTGCCCCATCCCTGCAGCCCCCCAGGGAGCAGAGGGAGAGGGATGGAGAGAGCACGACCTCCTCCAAAGAGCATCCGAGCAGGGAAGCAGCCGTGAAGCGAGGCCGAAGCTCCCGTGGGATTCCCTGCCCCCAGCACCGGTTGTCCCCAGCCCAGTTTCCACCCTCCCCATCCAGATTTTCTCTCCTTGGGGGGGCAGAGGAGGTGGGAAGTGAAACCCCGAGGTCATGGATGCAAAGGCTGGAGGATGGACTGGCTTAAAGGTCACCAAAAATGTTCCCCCTCCTATTTATTTTTTTTTGGTAGACGGGAAGCTGGGTTTCCATTTCACCCCAAATCTCCCCAGAATGCGGTCGGTTTTATAGCAGCTTTTATTTATTTGTTTCTTCCTTTCGTTGGGAACCAGAGAGTTTGCAGCTGACGGGAAGCAGGGGAAGTGTCGGCTGCTAAAAACTGGAATTATCCGTATACGCAGCGACTTTCACTGAAAACCTAAAACCTCCTCCCAAGGGGAAGCGGGGGGAGCAGGATGGAGATGGGATAATGTTTCCTCCCATTCCCGCCTGTGCCAGTGCTGGACTTTGTTTTGGAGGAGGTGATGATTTACCCAAGGTGATCCCTGGGGCCCCGCCAGCTGATTTATGGAGCACTAAAACTGAACAGTCTTGTCTTCATCGTCTGTTGGGCTTTTTTTTTTTTCCTTTTTTCCCCCAGAAAAGCTCATAGACACTATCTTCCTTCCGGTAAAAATCCCAACCGAGCAGAAAAGCCCTCCCAGCATCTTAGAGCCTCGTCTTCCCCTACACCTCCCGAAACCCCAATTCCCACGGTCCAATCTCCCCCCCAGACCCAACCAGGGTCCTATTGCCAAACCCACCACCCATCGGAGTATCCCCAGGGATCCCACGCTGGGGGTTGTTGGTCCAGCACCCTCCTTGCACCACCCAGGTGATGGATAACAGACCCGCATCCCCCCTCCTGC
>NW_010145949.1:0-481 GCF_000699245.1 Pterocles gutturalis | reverse complement strand
CCCCCACCCAGAGGGAGCCAGGTGTAGCCAGGGTTTAATTGGTTTTAAATTAATGTGGGAGGTGGTGGGGGAAGCTGGAAGGTGATGGGAATATTTTCTGGGGAGAAAAAAAAAATGACATTCTTGGTTTCTTCAGGAAGCTCTTGCTGCATCCGGGGGGGGGAGGGAGAGGTCTGGGGGTTCACTGCAATTAGGGGTAATGAAGCTGTTTTCCTTGCCCCTGGGTCCCAGGGAAGTGTGGCATCAGGGTGGTAATGGGTTTAACCTGCTGCTGGTTCAGGTGAGCCTTCGCCCATCCCAAATATCCACAGAGAGCTCGTGGTGGTGGTGGCAGGGGCTTTTTTTGAAAGCCCCGGAGACGCAGGTACGGTGTAAAGTGACGGGGTGCTGGTTGTTTGTGTCCCATGAGACTTCTGCTAGCAAAGAGGAGAGGAAATAATTAAAAAAAAAATAAAAAAACCAAACAAACCCCATGCAAAAT
>NW_010145948.1:0-53083 GCF_000699245.1 Pterocles gutturalis | reverse complement strand
CATCTGTTGAAGCCAGTTCTCCTTTTAGTCCTGCTTTAGTGCTGCTTGAGTGGTGATGCTGGGGAGGAAGCCTTGGACTGGGGAGACTGGGAGGCCAGGGAGGATGGGGCTGGCACAAGGTGGACGTGCATGCGGTGCTCCCCGCCCTCCTAGCGGTCTGTGAACATTTACACTTGGTTATTATCCAGCGTATCACTCTAGTGGCTTCCCAAAGCCCAATTTTGATTTAGTTTATTATAATTTTGAATTTCGTCTTTTTGATGAAATTTACAGGCAAAGGACAAGAAGTTTTTCTCAGGTATTTCTTGTGTCTGACTTATTTTTCAAAGGGTAAAGCTCTGAGAAAGCCAATTTTAAAACCAAAAATCTCTGTCCAGTGCCCCAGAAAAGGGATCTTTATAAATATAAAGTAATTTTTTCTCTCTTGATGTTAAAATATGTGACTGTCGTGTTAATGGAGCATATGAATTACACAAGGCCTTTTTTATGCCAAGCATTTATTTTCATCCTAGTTCCTTTCCTGAAGCACCTGTGTGAGGAATGCATCATTGAATATTGTGTGTTACTGGCAAAAAACAGAGCTCTCTTCTCATGATGCATTCTGCCTTTACTCAGACTGTCAGCTTTTTTCAGGTTTTGTCCTGTTTTGAGTCAAATAATGGGATTTATTCATTTTTTTTTTTTTAATGTTAGGTCAGTGCTTGTGTTAATCAGTTACGTGTGGTCTGCAGTAGAGAAATACCAGGTAAAGGACAGTCTGTCATGGAGGAGTGTACAGTCTAATTTGCACTTATTATTTGTAATAGGAAAAGATTTAGGGTTTTAGTCATGTAAAAACCCCAAAAGTCCTAGAATTAGCATAATAAGAAATTCTAAGGAATGGCTTTTTAAGACTGAGACATAGAGGTATTAGTAAGAGTTGTGTAGATTTAAAAACACTAAATACAAGTGACCCTACCGGATTTTTCCTTCAAAAATAGAAAAGTGTGTTAGCATGTGTAGGCGTACTCAATGTAATTTCTTAAAAAGACATAATTAACAGAGAGAGAAAAAAAAAAAAAGAAGAGGTCTGATGGTGATGTATCCAGCTGCAAACAATGATGAGTTGTGATATGTTTTCTCATCGCTTACCTTGAAGTGGTATTTATACAGAGGAACACACGTTCTCATCTGAGAAAAAGGCTTTTTGGGAATACGACACATCATTTTTGGGTATATTTATGCCTTTGTGGTGCAGATGTAGTATCTGTCAGGGCATTAGGGGAAATGTTGGCAAATGAAAATATTCCTGAGAAAAGGAGGGGTACAAGATACTGTTCCAAGTAACGTCCAAGAGGAAAGTGCTTGATGGCAGGTTAGAGGTGACCTCAGTCCTCAGCAGATCTCCTGCTATTGTCAGTTTTGAAGTGTTGACAAACTGTTCGGCAGATGCTTCTCCTTACTGGCACATGAAGTGCAATGACTGAAGGTCAATGTTTGGTTCATTATACAGCTGGTGTCAAGAAGATAACAAAGCAGAACGAAATAACTCTTTGCTGAGAACGTGAGACAGCAAGATGCTTCTGCTGAACTGCTTCTGAAGATATTGCAGCTACTCTTGAAAGTTTGGACCTCAGCCTAAGGGGCTTTTGCTAATATTCTCACTTGGCTTAATAAGGGCTGGGTATAGGAAGAGACCCAGGAGCAGAAAAATACCTATGGGTGCAGAATGGGGTTAAAATGCATTCGCCTCGTCCCAGGGATGGTTTGCACAGTGCTGGCTCGTCAGTCCTAACCTTTGTCTTAACCCCTGTAATTTTTCAGAAAAGCAGTCAAATGGAAGTAATATAGTCAAACATAAAGAAATTAAATGATGCAAATATCTTTTATTGAGAGAGGCAAAATATTGCCACACTTGTATATGCTAAAAATACTTACTGCAGAATGTCTCTTTTTTTAAAAAAAAAAGCTGTTGTTGCTGCACAGTTGTTGTGTGACTGCAAACTTACAAGGAGTGTCCATGAGAGACCGTCTTTTCGTATTTTGCTGCATGTAAATGATCCGAGTCCCTTTTTTCTTCCCCTTTGTGCTTTCGCTGCCTGCTCAGACAGGGGGGTCCAGCTGAGACGCCTCAGGTGTTCTCACATTTCTCTGGGACAACCAGAGTGTCTCTGGGGTAGCTAGGAGCCAATCTGTTTGTTTTTCCACCAAATGGATAACCTTCCAAAAGCTCCGAAGCAACTGAAACGAGGTTATAAAAGGGAACAAATTAAGCAAACTAAATTGTAAGGGTCACTACCGATTCTTGCCTCAAAGTAAGAAAGGCTCGTGCGCACTTCAGATGCGATTAGCTGTCATGGGGGAGGTTGCAAGAGGCAGTGGAGATTTGTTTAATCTTAATTTAATTATAGGATTTTGATTGCAAGATTAAATATTGCTCCTGTGATTTTTATTTATACGATATCCCAGAAGAGAAGGCAGCAAGGGTAAGTTCTGAAATAGCCTGATCATAACCGAGCAGTCACATTGAGCATGTCTTAGCCTTGTAAAAAGGTCGGCGGTGTCAAGTATGTATATTTTTTCAGTAGCTATAAAGAGCATGGTAAATCTTGTCGTTGGAAATACCTGATTTCGTTGTTGTGTCTGTCAGAAGAATTTTTTGTATTTTTACTGGTTTAAAGCAAATTTGGGGTGAATAAATGCTGTGTCTCTAAGACATCAAAAATCCTTTTAGCCCTAAAATGGGAGCTATATGACCCAGCTTAATAGAAAATGCCCATTTATTTGTATTGCATTGTTGCCAGGGTTTTACATGTAGTGAAATGGTAATGATAGGCACTGAATAAACATTTAGAGAGTGGCAGATAGCCAGTATTTTTTTTCTCAGTGTTCTTGCAGGAAAATATATTATATCAGACCATGCTCCAGATTTAGCTGCGGGAGAGATGGGAGATGATGTTCTCTTGTGAATCCTTGATTCCTGTACCTGTAGGTGTGGTATAAGAAGGTTAAAGCTTATGGGAAATTTGTTTCACAAACCACAGATAAGCATGCTTGCGGTAATCTGCTGCCTTTAAATTTTTCTTATTATTAAACCATGTTATTTTGATGTATTAAGTGCCATTTAGTTTCTTTATAAAATGTAATACTTTATTACATTTTGTATGCAGCTGTTACGCGTTGTGTAATAGCTTTAGCACCACTGGTTGAATTAGTCAATACTAATGAACCAGAAATATCAGAGAAACTGAAATCCACCTTTTGTGCTGGGGCTTCTTCTGCCATGATGACCAGGATGCCCAACTGTATCCTGCTGTTCTCCAGTGTCCCTCTGTCTGCTTGTGTCCAAACAGATTGTCACAACTTCAGAGTAGATAAAAGGAAGAAATTTTTTTATGATGAGGATGGTGAAACACAGGCACAGGTTGCCCAGAGAGGTGGTAGATGCCCCATCCCTGGGAACACTCAAGGTCAGGTTGGACGGGGCTCTGAGCAACCTGATCTAGTTGGAGATGTCCCTGCCCATGGCAGGGGGTTGGACTAGGTGACCTCTAAAGGTCCCTTCCAACCAAACCATTCTGTGATTCTATGATTCTATGAACTTACACTTGCATTTCTGGGCAGCAGTGGTATCTGGTAGGTGGTGTGGTGGCACAGTCCTTGCTTTGCATGACTCTACAGGCTATTCAGTGATAATTTCTGGCAATATCTGAGTGAAGTTTGTTACTTCTAAAAATGGAGGATCTGTGCCTCTAGGACAGACTTAGCATCTCCTTGTGTTGCCATTTGGAGAGAACATGCATGACAAGCAGTTGGCATACGCTGCCCTCCCGTGTCCATCTTCAGAAGAGTACGTTATTGGCGTTGACTTTTACTAGGCTGCTGTTTTCAAAGGTTTTATTGCAGTTAACCCCCAGAGTTTGGAACAAATCCACCAAATGTATTAGGTAAAATAATCATAGTATTTTATTAACTCAATGCTTTCAAAAAGCATTTTCAACCATTTGTGTTAGCAGTTTAAGCAACACAGTGTTATTAAGCGTTTGCAGAATCGAATCCCATGAACAGTTTTTACTGTGCTATAGTGGGCAGGATCTACTGCCTGCTGTGAGTAGGAAGACATTTTTCTGAAAGTGTTTGGGGAAGAAGCTGCTAATATAGCACATTTTGGCTTTCTGTGAGCTAGGACTGCCTTCAGAAGTGAATGTTTTGACCCTGCAGCAGTACAGACCCATGCACACTTCTATTTTCTGTAGAAGCCAACATTTACTGTAATTTCAAGGAAAGCAAAATCTAGCAAATAGCATGCTTTCTCGATTTTTTTCTAAAAGAGTTCTGCTGGAGAAGATTGCATTTCATGGCTTTTTGATTTAGCATGTTCTCGGGAAGGAGGAAGAAAATTAAGTCAATTTTATTACTGGCTGTCTTATCTGATTCATCTGATGCTGCAACCTGGCTTTATCTGCTTTTAGTAAATACTCCTCTGAAATTGCTGCTCGCCCATGTAGCAGTAATAAGGATTATGTAATAACTGGCTTTTGATGGCTCTTTCCAGCTTGAGCTGGATTTTCCTGTGGAATGAGTCCATAATTGTAAATGTGTGCGTATCACACTGCTGTTTCTTTTCCGTATTAATTATTAAAACACAAGTGTAGAAAAATGCATCTGACTTGAGAATGCCTTGCTGGGTGGTATTGTAGCAGAGAAGCAGAAAAGATGTTAATTTTTTTTCCCTACTTTTAAAATAGAGATAAATATGAAATTTCTCAATACGTGCACTGACCGTGGGGGAGGCTTAATACAATTTGTACAAAGTCATCTAAAGAAACAGGAGGAAGTAAAAGAATGACATGGAACAGTAAGTTGTGCCTGGGCTGGGTTGGCCCGCGTGTTCCTTTTTCGCTTCCTGACATGTTTCGTGGTAGCTTTAATCCACTTGCCTGCGTATACAGTTCAACAATTTCTGGCAAGCTGGTCCTTGCATAACAGCAGATCCTTTTGTCATAGAAGTTACGTTTGCATTTCAAAACTGAGAGGGTGAGATGGTTTAGAAGTGATTTGCTCGCATGCTGCAAGGGAAGGACTTACATTTTTTATCTTGGTGTCCATGCAGGCTTAGTTTAATCTCAAAGTGTTCGGTCATGGCTTATTCATGAATGAGAGGAGTTAAGCTTTAAGAACGCAGTTGTGTATGTTCATGAAAGGACAGCGTAAAATAAAATACAGGATCTAGTTTTTAAATCATAGGAAAGTTAATGGAAAATGAACAAGGCTGTCTAAGGGCATTTTAGGCGTCGTTCTAGTCCAGAGTCCTGCTAAGGCAGCACCGGAGGACATAGAGAGACTACAAGGAGGTCATTCGGTGTGGGAGCCTTCTCTTAATTTTAACTTGAATTCACTAGGCTAGGGAGCTCCGGCACCACTTCGTGGCTGCTGAGTGTATTTCAGAGGACCCAAAGGGGCTGTAAAATCTCTTGCAAGTCAAACCAGCCTTTGAGCAATGAAAAGGTGCCAGCACGGTTCTGCTTGCAGAGTACTTTTTGGATAATACTCAGCTAAATACATATTGTGTATTTGGATGCACATTGTAGGTTTGCTTATTTTTAAAATATTAATTGCTCAGAAATACTTCGGGTAAAAACCTAGTTCCTTTGAGGTGGAAAAAATTCTGTTTGATTGCTCTGGGGTGGAAGTGTGTTCCTCGCACTTCACTTGGGGTTGTTTCAAAGCCATGCTACCAAATCTTTCTATAGAATCCATGCTACTCAATATGATTATTTTTAATTACGATTTCCTGATTTTAGTAGCATGCTACTCTTTTAAGTTACACAAAATTGCATGCTGCATTGCAACAAATAACGTGCGTTTTGCAAAGTTTTTAGCTTCTAATAAATATTTGCTGTAGCTGAAAACAAGGTGCTTTCTTTTCTGAGTGAAAACTTTGTAAGAGTTTTGGGAGGCAAAACCAGTGCTTGGGAGACTACGGTTGTAATTTTTTTTTCCCATTTCCTGAAGAGAATGCAGGACGTTGTTGCATTCCTTACGGTAGCCACTCCTTCAGAAGTCTCTTTGTCGTTACCCAGATGAGACGTTGACTTTGTCTTACCCATCGTAGGACGCTTCCCATGAAACTTAGGCTCCAAGGGTGTGAAAATCATAGAATCGTTGAATCCTTAAGGTTGGAAAAGACCTCAAGGATCATCAAGTCCAACCACAATACTTGAGGCTTAAAAACTAAGTCTTTGGTTACTATTAAAAAATAGCGAGCGTGCCAGCGTCGAGGTGGTCTTCACCGGGGAAGCTGCTGAGATTGCTCGGAGGGCTTACGTCAAGGGCTGCACAAAGCACAGCCGCCCTGCCTGCTCGCTGCGCTCCCGAAGGCAGGAATACTCCGACCTTAATACTAAGGTGAAGCGATGGTGGCAAGCCTTTGTTTGAACGGTGCTAAAATGATCAAGGCAATGATGAAAAGCCTCAAAGAAATATTGGCCCTTTCCCATAATTTATATTTTCAGATGCTAAAACTAGTTGTTGAGCAAATGTAAGGTGTCTATTTTAAGATCCTGCATGTCAATATCTGACTACAGATGGCTCCATGAATCATAGTTGGAAGAAGGAAAATGTTAGACACTAAGATATTGTTGCTAAGAGATTTTTGTACACAGTATGCTAACATGTGCTGGCAAATTTGGGAACAGTAGCGGCAGCATGCTTGTGGAGAAAAAAAAATTTAGTGGTGAAGAAACTGTCTTCAAAGGACTATTTAAAGGACAGTAACATGATTGTTCTTTGTTGTATCAAGAACTGGTGAAGATGAAATTGTCTTTCAAGCAGATAACACACAGAAAACATCCAAAAGGTAAAGCTAATCCTGCTATCTGATGAAATAGAAAGTGGAGACTAGAAAGAAAAGACAAAAAAATAGTTTGGGGTTTAAATTAAACAAGTTCAAGAAGGTTAAAGATGATGGTTGGTGATATTTTGCCATCTGCTGGACATTGGATATATTAATGTGCAAAGTTAGTTCCTTTCCAAATGCGTAATATGAAGCTTGTGTTACATTGTGTAATTAAAATTGTTAAGAATTATTTTCTGTCCAGGAAAGAAGCAGGTATGAAAATGCTGAGTGTGATTTTTTTTTTTTTTTTAACTTATATTCTTTCATAACATGACTGTAGAGTAATTTAGGAAAATTGGCAGCATTTTATTGTCCTGGTAGAGAATGTGGGTTATTTCTGCAGTTAATGTAAATCTTTACTGACTGTTACTTAAAGGTGCTTTGCTTTATTCTATATATATATCTGATTCATCTTATTTCAGTGGGTTTTACTGAAACTGGAAAATGTTATACCTGAATAAATCTTCAAATTGCTAAAATTAATTTTATAAATTAATTTTATCAAATTAAACCTTTCATTTCTGATGTATTTGCAACAAAACCATTATTATCCTATTATATGTACACAATATTACACAGCTATAAACTTTTCAACAGAGTAATTTGTTGCTGGCTTATTTCTAATTAGATGTATTACATCTCAGCTTCAAAACTGATGACTTTTTAATGAAGTTTTGGAGTGTAAATGTAAATGTGTGTCTCCATAATGTAAACATATGGATCTTCTTGAGGTCGTGTTGCATGTCATCCATATGATATGTGCTCAGGAGTGCTGTTAGAAAAAGAGAGTGAATTAGTGATACTAATAATATATTAATCAAGCGTTTGGTTTTATTTTATAATAAGGTGAACTAAGAAGCTTCCGCTAGTTTCATTTTACAATGTTACAGCCTCAAAGTCAAAAAATGACTGTAATCAATACAACTATAAAATGTGACATGATCCTTTGCCCTTTGATTTTGGAAAGTAAAATACAGAATTCAGGATTATCCAGCATTTCTATTTTAGATTATGCCGTTATTGGAACTGTATAGAATTTCCCAACTGGTTAAGAAAAAAATCCCATTTTGTTGTATTGATTGAATTCTTAATGTTTTCTCTGATTGAAAATACCTAAAGTCTGTGTTGTGATTTGAGCTCATAAGAACACTTGCCAAATTGTCACATTTTGCTAAGGTATTGCAAAAGAAGGTATTTCCAAAGGAAATTAATTCCAGATGTGTTCTTGTATTTATTGAATACATGAACACACCTTCATGTACAGGCTCTCTGAAATCGCATAAGAAACCAATAGTATTTGATCAGTACATTTTTTTCTCCCACACCTATGGAAAAGCAATTTGGAACACAGATTGCTTCTTGCTTTTCCAAACCGAACTCCATCTGTACCACTGAAGAGAGCTTTAAAATCTACATGCTGCTCATATATGAGAGCAACTAACGCATATCGATTTCAGATTTTTGTTTTTTCGAAGTCTGCAGAGCATGCTGCGTGATTTTGTGTCACTGTTTATCAGGGGTGGAACCTCCTGGTGCTGTGTGCTGCAGGGACGGGCGCAGGCATACGCGGGAGCAGGGTCTTCGCACTTAACAACCTCAGTTTGACTTTCTCATGTCCTTTATGGATGACTGCTGAATACTTGATGGTACACTGTGACAAACTTCCAAGTGGCTTTAGGCTCCAAAAAGCCTTTTCCTCTTTGGTTTGTTAGGGAGAGCTTTTCTTTTGGGAGGACACAATAGAAGTACGTTGAAGGTGAGCTACGTTGCCTTTTCGTTGCCCCCCAGTAAGCACCGTTAGATTTTCGTATCAAATTAAAAGGGTTTCTCCCTGCAAAGTTTGAGACTATAATAGGATTGTTCAGAGATTGCCTTGCTGTTGGATTATCACCTCTTTCTTGGTATGGCAGCTATTGGGTGAATTGTTGATAGGATTTTTGTCTGGAAACTTATGCTTATTAAATATTATAACATTTCTTATATTTTTACTTTTAAGAAAACACATCCTAATTATGACATATGGAAGAGCTTTTCAGGTGATTGTTTAATGGAGAAAGTGATCCCAACCATTCCTTCTGAAGTCACTTGTGTTATTGTCTCACGAGCCTCTCTTCATTGTGACTCCTATTGCGTAACGGCTGTGACTGCTTGAATGGTGCTTCTTCATCGTTAAAATAATGTAGTCCTTAGTGGCACAGTAATTTATGATTTTATAAGTCTGTGATTTAAGTGTAAGGTAATTTCTGGAGAGTCGTACAGTTATCTCACTTGTATCACCTCTTCCTTCCCATTCCACCTGAGGATGGGAACACGTAGGGTAGGTACACCTCGGAGTATCCTGTGTGTCCATCTGTGTTTCTGCTGCTTGGCTGAGACTGAGCAAAACTGAAGTTGCATTTTGTCCTGAGATGGAGCCATCTCCTTTAATGCATAGTGCTGTCCCTGAGCTCATTGCAATTTCCAGCTTTTTTGAAAGTCCATCATTTAGTGAGTGCTGCTGGGTAGCAGAGACAATGGGCAGGCGAAACGTCAGCCCTGAAGGAAAGAATAATGAAATGTGCTTTCATCAGGAAAGTGAAATTGTCTGGAAGAGAAAAGAAAGGAGAGAAAAAGCAGGTAGGGAGCACCGGCTGTTCTATCATGAACTTCTTGTTGTGAATTGCAGCTACAGCTGGGCAGCCCAAACAGCTCCCTGCTCTCTCCATTTCGACAGAGCGTTTGAAAGCTTTATGTCTCGCCTGGTCTCAATTTCAGCATGTGCTCGGCACCTTGATTGAGAGTGAAGCATCAATGAGCTGAGAGATGCCCTTGTCGCTCCCGTGTAGAAAGTTTGTCAAAGTTCATTGTCTGAATTTAACAGGACAGAACTTCAATTTCTGTCTTTTTCGTATTGTTTCTTATTGCATGGAGCAGTTTGTTCCAAAGAGTGATAATGTAATATTAGTTTCAGTGCTTGCCTTTCAGGAACTAACCTATAAAGCTCTAAAATTGTGTTTGCTAGCAGGCTACGAAGATCTTGCTCTAATTTAATATAACCTCTACCTGTGATACATTTCAAGAGCGGAAAAAATCAATTGTGAAAGGGTTACTGGCAGGTAAAGTGTATATATAATTCCCAATTTCCTGAAAGGAGCAAAACACTGCATTAATCACAATCCAAAAAATCTAAATACTTGAATGTAAGTAATTGATATATTGACAACTGCAATTATGAGGCTTGAAAGAGAGATGCTGGTGAGTCAGTGCTGCTACTTATACCTGGTCCAGAGTCTGAAAACATGATGAAACTCTGTTGCACTGAAAGTCTGGACATCTGTCAGGTTTCACTGTTTGTACAAAGTACTCTTATTTACCATTATTTAAACTGAATTTCTTTGGGGAACAAGATTCAGGAAAGCGGAACGAACCAGATGCGTCAAATGTTTAATTTCTGAATTGACTTCTGAAAGCCAACTGAAAAACCGCCTGTATCCAGAGGGAACTGGAAGACAGGAAACCAGAGGATCAGAAAACCAGAGGATGCCAGGAGAAAGAAATACCCTCCTAAAGGTGCCTCACCAGTTCCAGCCCCGCAGTGCTTGCCCGGTGCCCGGTGCTGGACCAGCAATCCTGGGGTGCCCCCATCTCCTGCCTGCCCCCCCGTCTCTGCGTCACAGCTACTTCATTCATTCAAGTTTCTACTTCACTGAGCTGTCACTTGGTTACCATCCATAGCAACTAGCCAACTGTCAATTAACCTCCTTCCTTCCTTCACTGTATTGGTGGCGGAGCATCTGGCACTGCCCGGTGTGACGAGCAGCGAGCCGCTGGAACCAGCTGCATCGTTTGGAAGAAACATCTGTCTGAGGCAGCGAGATGACAGGGTGACTGGAGCATCCTTTGCTTCCACCAAGGCAAAGCCAACGTCTGGATAAACCCACAGCTGCCGGTCAGGCTCTGCGTCACGTACCCTGAGTGACACCCAGCTCTCGTCCCCACTCCAGTGCCTTGCCCAGAGGGGTGCCAACCGCGTGGCTCGGTGCTTCGCAGCCCTTCGAGCGTGTGTCTCGGCTGTGACCTGTTCCAGTGACTCCATTAACTTTTTGTTCCGATGACATTATGAAGACGGAGTAGTGTGGGAAGAGGAGGCGATACCACCAGCCTAGCTGTGTGTGTTTACCCTTTCATTTTATT
This sequence comes from Pterocles gutturalis, assembly GCF_000699245.1. Lineage (NCBI taxonomy): Eukaryota > Metazoa > Chordata > Aves > Pterocliformes > Pteroclidae > Pterocles > Pterocles gutturalis. The sequence continues at coordinate 42,033 of NW_010145948.1, read as the reverse complement.
TTCTATGAATTACCTCCTACCAAGAGATGTCTCGTGCTTAGCTTCACTTTCTGCTCACTCCCGTGTTATAAGGATATGTCCTTATTCAGGTCAGCCACGTGTGTGATCAAGTGTCCTTTCAGAATAATTAGGTGCCTGTGTTAACACCCTTAGTGGGGTCGGTTAAGTGTGGACGGGAGGGAGTTGATAAATGATTCACTTTGGTCATAAAATTGACTCTAAGGATGATAAAAAAACCCCAGAGAGTTTCTGTCCTCTGTATTGTACAGTAGAGTAGATGGCAGAGATCCCAACCAAATGTCAGTGCAGCAGATAAAGGTCCTGGTTTGGGTCTGAAAGCATTGTACTTGGACTACTCTGTCGTGCTTTTCACTTGCGCTTGGCTTGACGCTGTGCGGTGATACCACAGGTGTGGGCTTTGATTTCAGAGCTGATGCAAGGTAAATATGCCCTTTAGGGCAAAAAAATGCAGGTTTTAGTGGAAATTGTAGGTGTAGTGATTTTATTTCTTTTTAGAAGATGCATAAACAGGTTTTATCAGGTTTGCCGAATAACATGACTAAGGATGTTTAATGTAAGATAAGTGACTTGTCTGTGGCAAAGGGATGAAATGAAAGCATATCTGCTGCAGGAGTGAAAGAGCCTGAATTACAGTAAGACTGCTGTATATGCAGTTCTTAAAAAGCCGTGATTTTTGAAGCTTCAACGTAATAGGGTCTGTAGAGAGCCTCCAGTTGTAGAGTGCTTCCTCCAGCCTTTCACGGTAGTATTTCATGTCTGTAAGTGTGCACGTGATGCATTTTGATGACTGGGATCCAGTTCCCCCTGGAATTGGAAATAAACTTTCCCTGTAGTTTTACTGGCTGGACTACCTTTCCACTGCCAAGAAGAGATGTCTTGTGATCCAAAAAACCCCCCACACAGAACCTTCTTCCCTGCCATAACCTCTGAAGTAGAAAGCTAGCACTTGACTACAAAAAGTCCTGGAAAGCAAAATATGGCTATTTAAAACCATGTAAATGATGAAACGTATTTGCTCTGCAGATACTACATTAGTGTATTTTTTCCTAAAGTACAAAGACATTTAGTGCAGTTACAGAACCTCAGTAAGGTTCTGATTTAGTGTTCATCTTAATCGAGGAGAGACTTTACACCACCGTAATTTGGTTCAAGCCCTGGGTCTTGGGAAGACCATCCATTTGCCCCAATGCATTCATGCTTATAGTTTTATTTGAACACACCATAACTTTGGTTCAAGGTAAATTTTGCTGGAAAAGAGGCTGTGGTTTCTGTGCTTTGTAGTCTGCAACTGTAAAAACTGAATGAGAATAATTTTGCATTTTTCAGATTTTTCTCTGACTTCACTTTCTCCCACACTCTTTACCCATCAAACTCAAGTGAAGTACATTGATGTTATGCCAAGAAATATTTGTACTTTTTTACTTTTTCTTGCTTTCTTTAGATCTTACCATATTTTTGCTTCATTTTTTGCTGTTAGAATTTCACATACTGTTCTTAGTGAACTGAAGGAAATGGAATCGAGAGAAATGATACCTTGGGCTTGATGAATCCAGTGCTTGATTCAGAAGCAAGTACAGCAACAGTTCACTGTCAAGCTGTCTCTTAGCTATCTGGCAATCTCTTTTTTGAGTAATAAAATGCATTTATCACTTGAACGGCATGTTTAGACTTGAGTTTTAAAATCTAGTCTGTATCAAAAATTCTTTCCTTTGGGTAACATGGCTGCTGTCTAGCGAGCTGCCTGGCACTGGTGAATTCCCTAATTGCATTGTACAGGCTAATTAGGGGTACTGTTGAAGAGAGGGATTATCACTTGCTTATACTGTAGAGAAAACCCCCTGATCTACACCCAAACGTTGCTTTGATGAACCTGAACCAAGCCAGGCTGCAGAACGTGAAGTTAAAACGAGCATTTTTGGGGGTTGTAACTTGATGATCTTTAAGGTCCTTTCCAACCCAAACCATTCTATGATTCTATGATATTTACAGCTCTGCTGTTACTTTTATAGTGTGAGTTACACTCCAAAAACTGCACAGGGGAGGCTGGGGACCAGGTTCTGATACGTTATCTGTGCTGAGGAGCATTTTATTTCAGGAGTTGTTCCTGGAATAGAGATCTTACTAGTGGTTGCAATAGTGATTTTCAGATGGATGATTGCCTCTGTTGGCAATGGGGTGGCAGTGCACCAACCTACCTCTGCCTCTGACCTCCCTCATTTTTGCAGATATTATGGCATGCAGAAGTCTTATGACATACCAGAGGAGAAACACTTTCTTTTTTCCAGCTGTGGTCTAAAAGCAGAAGTGGGATTGAGTTGAACCAGTGTTATCGATCATAGCGATGCATTTAGCCCCCAAGAATCCATCAGTGTTTGACATAACACAACTGAGAAGTGCCCAAAGCAAAGCATTTCCTTACTGTTAATATTGTAATGAGAAAATAATTACCACGATAATCACTCATAAGTGTGGTGATATTATATGCGGGTTAATTATTTAATGGACAAAAATTATTATACTGCACATGCCAGGCTCATGGCTGCCTGCTGAGGATTTTTTTAAAACACAAGTGTATGTGTATTGAGTATAACCGCTAGGTGCTGTACAAACGTGGAATAGAATTTCTGCCATGAAATAGATACACTTGAAATGAAAAGAAAACGTCATTACTCTGTTTAACCTTGGATAGAAATTTCTAATGAAACAGGAAACAATTTGCCAAGAAAAAAAGACAGACTCTGAAAAGCACTAAAAATAAAAATTGTGGTAAAACCTGGATTTAGGGTATAAATGTGATAAATGGTATGTTGAGTTGTTTGTTTTAAAATTTGCTTGGTACTCTGAAAAAATTATTCTGATACGGTATAATACTTACAATGCAGTAATTTATTTAAAATTTTGCTCCTACTTTACTGGCCAGTAGACTTTACAACCTAAACTAAATCAATCTGTCTTTCTTTAGACCAACTATTACTTGCTTAGGACCAACAGATAAATTTTCGATCACTTCACTGTGTTTGAAACCATTTTTAAAAATCTGGGTCCCTTCCACAAGGATTTCCAGGGCTGCAGTACAGTATGGACTCATGAGTAACGGCTTGAAGGACTAATACAGTGGGAGTCTCGGGTCTAAAGAAAAGCCTTAAACTAAAATCACCAGGAGGACTGTAGAGGGGAGAAAAGACTGTGATAATTTGACTTTCAACAATCCCATCTAGTTTTATTTAGGAGTGCTAGAGTGAGTTCTTTATTCCAAGGCAGTGCACCCATGCTTGTAGTAAATAGTCTCCCCAGTACCGCGGGTCAATGAGACTTCCTCCGGTGTTGCAGTAGATGTATGGTAAGTCCACTCCGAGCTCTACATGAGATGTGCTAATGGCAGAAGGAGACACAGTGTACGTAACTGATGCCAAATGAAAAGTGCAGAAAATCTGTGTAATTATGTTACTTTTAGGTGAAATGGATGTAATGGTCACAACTCGTGCTTTAAGCCTGCTCTGAGTCTACCACTTAAAGCAAACTTGGAAACTCTTTAATGCATTATAGTCAAGATTTTCTGTCCGTAGCTTGTTGCTTGTGTATAAAGTCTTCATTTTTGAGGATTTCTGTAGTAGTTTGTTTTAGGTAATAGTGAATAAAATTGTCTATTCATTTCTTCCTTCCATTCTTTCTTGGTCATCCGCTCAGAGGTTTCCCTGAATTTTCAATCCTTTCTTGTGACTGACAGTAGCCCTGTGTCAAGTACAGTCCTTAAATAAGATTTTTTTTAATTTTTTTTTTTGGTGTGCCCCCTGTATATGCAGAAGCTTCTATGAGAAAGGTGAGCCCAGCTTATCCCTTTTACCTGCGTTAGGAGAGCCACAGCGCCCTTAGGAGAACAGTATCCGTCATAAAATAAAGCTGCAAAATGGAGCCAATAAAAGCAATTGCTGAATATTCAGGGCAAAAATAGAAGAAGAAGGAAAAGGGAGGAGACAGAAATCACCAAATCACTTTCCTCATATCCCGTGGAGATATTTCTCTCTTTAAGTGCATTTAGATGAGAATTTGGACCAGATCTGTGTTCCACAACCAGGAAATAAATGAAAAAGAAAAATAAATGAAAAATAAATTTATTATTTTAGAACTGTATTTATTAAAACACTTTAAATTTTATGTGTATGCATAAGTTTTTCCAGTTTCTCCTTTTTTAGTCTTTTTTGTTGTCTTAGTGGTACCTGAATACTTGTAGTTGTTGGTACCTCTTCCCTGGTTATCCCATGTACGTTGCGTTGTAGCCCCTTTTCATTGCTCAGGCAAGTAGCGAGGCAGGAGCAATTAAAGGGAAATAATATCTTCAAACTGAGCCTGCCCCTGTAGCATTCTCTACACATAATCAGCGTAGCTCCCCGAGCTTTGAGGATGGTGTGTTTAATGTTCGCTGCTGGTTTGACTGCCGGAACATGAAAAGCCGCAGCTCTCCTGGCAGTCCCCCGAGATATCCCCGATCACAGCGTTCTGAGTAAACGGGGACCTGGGGGACTGGCGGTGCTGCTTGCAAATAGGTGGAGATGTCATTGCTCAGCGTTGTTTCAGAAATGTGTTGTGCGTAGTAGTTGCAGAATCGAGGTAATAAACAGTTACTCCACTTTGTGAAATGAAAATGTATTTGTGTGATGTTTGTCGGTAACGTAACGTGCGTATTTTCCTATTTGATAAGTGATGGCAAGATATTAATTGTAACTATTTTACAATCCTTTAGGTGGCTATAATAGCGGGAAATTTTGAGCTCGCTGAATATATCAAGAATCACAGGGAAGCTGATATTGGTAAGCAAAATGTTTGTGGACACTGAAAATAAGTTATATATGTTTAAAACGAGATTTTGCCAAGATGTTAAATCTGATTTTATGTGAGATACGTGTGCAGGGCTGATGACAGTGTCATTTCGGGGAGATTTTGAAAGTAACTTTTCTTTAAAGAAGGGAGGTGGGGAAAAAGTGGAAATGTTTTCAAAGTATGCTCTGAAAATGAACATTTGATAAGTAATGCAGACGAGTGGTGGATGCTTGGCTAGTGTACATTAACCAGTTTGTAACAGAATAAACACCTCGCCAAATCGGCTCTTGCGGGCTGTTCTGGCATCAAGTTCTCAAGTAGGAATAATTGGTCATAAGAAGAAGATAAAGAAAGATGCTTCTCTGCAACTAAATGAATATATGGCAGACAATGTTTCTCTGTATCCATAAAACCATTTCCTCTCACTGGGTTGGGTGCATGGCACTGGATGGAGGCTAGCAACAGGCATTAGGGGCCCTTGAAAAAAAAAAACTTAAGGCTTTTTAAAGATCTTTTTTACATAGAGAGTTTTGCCATCAAAATTAAAAAAGTAATTTCGAGTACAATTTAATTAAAATGAATTAAAATGCTTTAATTCAAGTTAATTAAAGTTCTGCAGGAACATCCTGAAGTTGAAGGAGAAAAGACATTTATTTTTCTGGTTTGGAAGGAGGAGGGTCTCTACAGTCGCCCGCACTGGTTTAACTCAGAGATGCATATCCATGATTTGATAATACTTAATTTATGTGGAAAACTAGGCCAGCTCACATGAAATTTAGGATTGAGGAAGAATTGCTCTGATTGAGGTCTCATTTCCATTTCCCTTCCTGGTTGCATATGATCTGCAGGGACATACAGTTAAAAATTCTGCGCGGTAACGTGGATTCTCGTAGCACTGCAGTACGTTAATCTCTTTGCAGTATGCACTGAGAAAACTGAGGACACGTGGCCTAAAACTTTTGCCTAAAAGTCGTAACTTCTGCGTAAAGGTTCGTAGTGAGTTTGGAAGGTTTTTATGTGAGAAAGTGGGATAGTTCCTTTCCATGTAAGAAGTCTTAATTTATAAACAATCTGATGTAAAAAATTAATTAAAAATGAACCAGTTATTCCGAATAAGGTGAGCATCTTGTTGTTGCTTATATTTACATAAGGCTAATGGTTTTATAACTTCATGCAGATGTTGAAATGAAGGGAGTGCTTGCTTAGATTCAAATGTTCCCTTTCTTTCTGCTGTGTTAGTTCTTGATATTTTGTCTTGTGCATAGAGTCAGTGCAGAACAAGTACTGCACATGGACAATAGACGATATTATGTTTTGTGTTTCTCTAAATGGATGTTGTTCTCTTTAAAATAGTTGCCTACAAAGAAAGAAACTAGAACAGGAATGACTTGCTAGTGTTAGTTGTACATACGCTTACAGTATGAGTAACTGTAAAGTAAAAGTAACACTTAAGTACACTTACAAATGGTAGCCTCTAAACTGGTTTGCATGAAACCACCTTGACGTTAATGTCATCATTTTTTGGCCTGATCAGTTCTGCACTACTTTTCCTGTCCCCTGACAAGTGCAGGTTCCAAGTTATGTCAATATGTGGGAGAGATTAGAATGTGGTTGTGAAGTGGGTGGATGAGACTCACCCCAGGAAACAAGCGATGGCCACGTGGCTGAGGCTTTGGGCAGAACTTTATTGCTGGCTGTAAAAACTTCCCGTAGGGTTTGGTGATTTCTAGAAAAATGCTTAGAAAATATATTCTACGGGAAGATTCTCCAAGTTTTCTTGGTGCCTTCACTTTTCCACTGAAAAGTAGAAATATTGATGATTCCTTGATTCACTTGCATTTTTTTGCAAGATGGTGGTGGATTGCACATAACTATTTAAATTAGTTGGTTGTTCTTAAAGAGTAAGCATTACGTTATATTGTTTCCTCCCAGCTAATTTAATTTAGCCAGGCATTTGTCCCTTAAGAGATGTTACTCGAAAAAAAAAAAAAATTCTGTTTCTGGAATGTCTCACAGTTTAAAAAAAAAAATAAATCAAAGAACAATATCCTGAGCGGAAAACCTGAGAGCTAGTGTGATGATGAATGTACAGAATAATGTCAGCATATGATGTTCAACAAGTTGGCTTTATTTTACTTGTCTGATTATCCTCTCTATTCATATAGTTTTGGATGTATTCCAACAAATATCATTTGAGTAGTGTACCTTCTTAGAGCCCAGAGGCAACAGACTGGGAAGGAATAGCAAAGAGCTTGGGAAGTATCCTTGTGGAGATAAGGACAGATTGTACTATGAAGTCTCTTGAAAAACATTTCATCTTTCATCCCTCAGAAAGTGTATTTTTGATTAGGTATTGAATTTTTATGTTGAACCAGTTCATTAAACCTTGTTGTTATTATTTTAGGCTCATTTAATAATTAAAATTACTTTGTATTTTGTAATTATTTTAGACTCATTTAATAAGTTACAACTGTGGAAAATTCTTTGGAATATGTGTGGTTTCGGCTGGGTCTCTTTTTTTCAATGGAGGTTTAAGCTGCTAGATGATGAGCTGTTCAATCATTTCATAGTAAGCTTGTTGATGATATTCATGATTATTCGCAATAGTCTTCATTGGAAGGTGGGGTTGGAAGATTTCTCACCTAATCTTTTACTTTTAGTGATCTTCATATGCGGTATCTTTATCTATAGTTTCAAATACTTATATACAATATACTTTCAAATGCAAACCTAATGTACAGCTGGGTAATATAAGTGGCAATACTATTTTTTTCAGAAAGAATCTATCTGCTTTTCTGGGTATGTCATCTTAAGAATGGGAAAATTTTAGTTTGGAGGCTGGACCTAACTTAGTTTCAAAAGCAGTTTTTTATCTGGTGATAGAAACAAGTTTTTACGTTTTTCAAACGGAAATATCTGAAATATGAGAAGTAATATTTGCTTGAAATCTCTAATATTACATGGTGAGGAACTACACTATCCGTGTCCATCTGTTTTGACATGTGTTAATTAACATTATTCCTAGATAATTTTGTTGTCCCCAAACTCTTGCGGTAGGAAGTCACTTGTACTTTCAATGCAGAAGGTATTATGTGGGTGTCTTCCAGTTTGTCAGTAGTCACAAAGCTGTTTCAAGTAATGTTGCCAAAACTGCAATTATAAGGATCTAACGCAGCAGTGTAACGCTCATGATTCATGGCCCTGTGCCGTGCGTCGCGGTGAATGAGCTGCTTTGTTGGGTGGCAGAGATCATGGCTCAACCTTTCTGCAGAAGGAGGGTGTCTCTGCCTGGGGAGTAAAGGGATGAGCCTGCAGCGTGCAGACAGCCAAAGCATTGCATCTTAATGCACCGGTCCCTGGGAGCTCCACATAAATGAGTAGATATGTTCAAGTGCTGGATATATCACTTTTTATCTATTCCACCTTTGCCTGCCAATTCTATTTCATTGACACTTAGAGCAGAATACCATTTTGAACAGTACGTGAAGTCTGCGATTGTTCAGTTTAGAAGAGGCTCTTAAAAGGAGTCTTTTTTTCTTTTTTTTTCTTTTTTTTTTCATTTTTTTTTTTTTTAACCTTGGCCTGGATCTGTGCCAGGTGGTAGTGCTAAGACTATCCCTATTGTTGAAGATGATGGAGAAGCTCAGGTGGAAAATGACCAGGGTATCCTCGAGCAGTAGAAAACTTTAATTTATAACAGAACTCCTAAATGGTTGATCTACAGATCAAATCCCATAGAGATTGTTCTTCCTTTTCCTTGTTACTTAATTATAAAGGACTTATATTAGACAAATGTGTTGAAATGGTGAAAAACAAGGCATATCTAAAATAAACTTATTTCCAATAATCATAAGACTTCACACTGTTCTGTAAAAAGAAGAAAAAGTAAAAATATCAATTTTAGAGCCAAAAAAGGCAAAAATAATGATCCATGTTACTGGAGTAATGTGACATCTGGGTGTGAGAGAGGGATGTTTGTGTAAGGTGTGTCGTGTCTGGGTATCTTGCCCAGATCTTGCCAGATAAAAGCATCTGCTTGGGGCCAACGTGTGTGTACGTGTTTGGTCAGAGAGACAAAGTCTGTCTGTTCCCCTTTTATAGAAGCAAAATGGTTTAAAGTTGGTATTCAAGACAGAAGATGTAGGTGCCATTGGCAACCTGATTAATCCGAGGAATCCCTGCCTAGTCACCTGAAAAGAAAAAAAAGAAAGAGGAGATTTTGCCAGGAAGGTTTCTTAGCTGTGTAAAATTGTGCTATAGAGGCCATTGAGTTGACAACTCACCTTGTGGCGTGAGTCTGGAGGAAGCCTGATTTCTCCCACATCCTCATTCTGGGTGGGTGCAGATCTCTGTCTCTTGGATAACTTCACAGAGAAGGCTGGTGATGAAATGAGGGGTGATCTGTGGAAGGGGAAGACCTGGAATCCAAACCCATCAGCTGTTCTACAGTGTGAATTACAAAAATCCGATATTTTTCTCCGAAAGTTTAAAACTGCGCAGGTTCTCTCACACATGTTCTCCCTTCTCTCAGCAAGTCACCTCTTCCTTACCTTGCTCCTTTTCCCACCATCAATTTCCAGTTCCTCTTTCCATCTCAGGTAGTACGTTAGGTGTCTGGCTGACCAGTTTGTTGAAACTGTGGCGTGAAAAGTATTTAGCACAGGGAACTATTTTTTTTTTTTCACTTGATGCTGACATTTTCAGAAACAAACTGAGAACAAAAGCCTTGCAAATTATTCCAGTGGCTTAGTACAATAAAAGACACCTTGCTGTCTTCAACAGAGAAAGTTCACCTTAGTCTTATTTCAGTCAGGGATGATGCAGTTTTGCAAGAATAAATTATACATAAAAGATAAAGGACTCAGAGGAGAGGAAAAAAGGATATCAGTGAAGGATTAAAAACAACATCCGGATTTCATTGTGTTTATTTCTTTTATGAGGTTCTAAACATCAGGGAATCCCGTTTGTTTTCTTGGCAGATGTTTGAGAGGTGAAATGAAAATTGCCATATCGTTTAAGAAGTAATCCTGTTTGAAACAAATTAAAATAATATTTTTCATAAAGCAAGAAAACCTATTACCGTAAGGTACTTAGAAACTTGTTTTACAAGCAGTATGAAAGACTTAATGTAGCTTCTCAGATTATTTCAATTCATCATGCCCTCAAATTAGTTTTTTGAGGAATAATAACAACATAAAAGCAGCTTATTTTAATTATCACTTATTTTGAAAGTCTTTGGAACCCAGAAGTGTCTTGCAGCTCAGTGACTATTGTTCCATCTTCTTTTCCTCTTTGAGGAAGACATTACCTATACCCCTGATGTACAGCACAGCAGTTACACATCATTAAAAAAAATAATATCCCTTTTTAAACTTATTTTTTTTAACTAGCTATAGCACATTTATAACTTATTTAACTTTATGCATTTATTTATTGCAAACTAAGAGAAAGTAATGGATTAAAAGATGTGATGAATAGAAAAGTTAATCCCTGCTTGTTTTCATCCAGCCTGCAGCTGTCTGTGAGTAAATGAGCCCAGCAGATTTAGGAAGCATTTGCTATACAGAATTTACTATGGCTTCTATAGGATGGAGGCACAAAACCCAATCATATATGTAAGAATACTGAAGCTTTCATTAGATACAGATATGCAGATATTAAGTATGTTGGAAGCTGGTAATCCTTTGCCTCAGATAACCTATTTTTAAATGTCTCTTTTGCCTTGGTTCTTTGTGATGAGATGAATTTTCAGATGGATTAAATGACATGGGTTGTTCTTCTTCAAGTGAACAAGGTTTGTCTTATATTGTACATCTTGTCCTTCAGCAGCTCTGAAGCTAGCAGCAGTAGGATTCTTTTGTTTTATTTTTGTTTGCTTTTTTTTTGCTTTAGAAAAATGAAACACATTGAGCTGGTGTGCGAGTTTTTGGTAGTTGATTAGCAGACTAACTAATACTTGGATACTGTTGCTAGGCTTCAAGTCAGAGTTCCTGTATTCCTCTATAATTATGCAGAGATATGTGTATGTGATGGTTTGTCTGTGCTTTCACATGGATTTTTTTTTTTCTTTTTTTTTTTTTAGTATTGAAAATCTGCTAATATGGTAGGCTTATCCTTAAAAATATCCACACTGGGCATTTGCCTTGAAATAAAACATTTTTCAAGTATGAGTAAAAGTATTTATTTTTATTGGAATTGTGACTGTAAACTTCATAAGAAAGATGCATTCTATTGTGGAATAAGCAGAACAGATCTTTCAAAACACAAGGATATTAGTTCGTTTGTGGTAAAATTGCTTTTCTAACCCATTTTCTTTAATTAGATCAGAGTGATTGAGGTCAGCAATCTTGGTTTTTCAGCTGCAAGAGTTTCTGTTAAATGCTAGCTGGGCCAATGAATATTCTGTTTGCTTATTTATTTGATTCGAGGAACCATTTAGTAATTTAGATTTTCATAAATCAGATGCCTGCAGAATACTTCTCAAGTTAGGGGGGATCATATTTGGAAAGATAAAAGCAGAGATGAGAAAAGGCAGTAAATCAAAAGGCTTAAAAATCTACAAAACTGTCAGCAGCATGCACTGGCTTGTTCTATTTTTATCGCATGTTACTTAATAGAAGCAAAAGGGACACCAGCATGTATTATAGCCCCGTGTGTTTGTCATTTGAATGTGAATAACATGAACGGGCAATTTAATGCAGAAAAAGGATGATATTAGTGCAATCATAATGGCAAAGACACTGAGATCTTCATTGCCCACCTTTTAAATGTATATTGTTTTGCAGATTGTCATAATCCTGTGTTCCCTTTTGCAGTTTCTTTCAAATACCTCTGCTAAATTAATAATTATATTTCTCATGTCCATAGGAAAAAAATCCTTTACATTAATGACTTTTAAGCTGGGTTGCAACCAAGAGAATATTGATAGGTATGAAATAAATTTGTTGCTATTATTTATCTGGTTTTCTCCAAAGAGTTACAGGGAATAGTATGTCATGTGCTCGGTCTTGCTATGTGGTAGCAAACAAATTGGAAAACTGGGAATTGTGATCTGTTAATGTAATGACGTACTGAAATAGGGCAGAGCTTGAAGGACTCACAGTAGTTTGCTTTTTCCCTTTGATCACAAGCAATTTTTTCCTGTGTGTGTTTTAGTACAAAATTGTGCAGTAATTAGTTTTAATTCAAAGTATAACCTTTATTTTCAGAAGTTTATTATTCTTTTTGGCTTTTGAAGATCGGTGTATTCTGTGGATATAATGTGAACCGCATGCAAGAGCAGCACAAGTTATGTCATGCGTGGTCATTGCCTGTGATTTCTTAGGCTTACTCCAAATTTTGAGCAAGAAGAACCTTGTAATTGAACCGAAAGTAAACTACTGGAGGAATCCCAGGCCATCTTCAGTGCCCTTGAGCTAGACTTGATCTCGGTCAAGAACTCTGAGGTCTGAGCAGTGGGTGCAGGTCATGCAGGGCTCACTGGCTTGGCCACGTCTTCTTCCTAGAGATGTTTGAGACATTTGGGAGGTTGGCAGAGGAAGGGGGAGAATTGGTAGGTGTTTGGGTCTTGCCCCAGTCTTCGTCGTCAGATCCAAATGGTTGGAAGTGTTACTGGGGCTCGCAGCTCCTGCTTCTCCCAAATCTGGGGTCCACCTAGCTCCTAGTCCACTAGTTCGTCATCAGGAGATGTTCCTCACCTTGTCTGCTCCTTCTAGGCTGGGACTATTATGTCCAGCGGTTGCGAACTGTGGGTTTTTTTGGTAATGTTCCTGTCATCAGTGTGCTGTTTCATAGAGGAGTAGGGTCAAAGTACCTTCCCCAAGTCCTTAAAGGATGTGCATGCCATAAGGCCTGGTCCTTTCACCAGTACTGGCTTTTTTCTCTCTCTCTCTCTTTTTTTTTTTTTTTTTTTTTAAATAGCCTTCACTGGCTTGTCACCACTGAAATCAGAGGCCACGGGCAGAACTAGTCCAAGTCGCTGAATTAAAAAAAGAAATAAAGCCATAAAGCATAATCAGTAGGAAAAATGATTTGAGTATACCAGGGATAGTTGCTCAGATTGGGGACAAAAATGGAATGTCTTTTTGTATATCAAACAGGTTATCAAATGAGTAAGATTAATTTATTGCTTTACAAAAAAATAAAGTAGTTGAGTGGACGGTACTACCCTCAAAAATTCTGGTGAAATACGTAAAAGGATAATGCAACTGAGCGAAAAAGGCAGATCAAGGGTCATGTTATGAGCACACAGCAATGCAAGTACCCCAGAACTCTCAAATGCTGAAATTTGGAACGAGTATTTCAGCCAAACTGGAACTTATGATAGTGATTTTTGGTTACTCCCTGTGAGTGGAATTCACAGTGTTGTTCAGCCTGGTGGCCCCTGTAGCTCCCCTCGGGGTCACTGGGAATGGTCAGCAGATGGCCCATCCCTTGGGAGTCCTCCTTCGAAATCAGTCAGTCAGACAAGGTGCCTGGTCCTGCTCCAGGATGTCTTCAGGGGACAAGGGCAGGTACTAGAATAAGTCAAGGAGTTGAATGAGGCTGAGGGGATGTCGAAAGGAAGTGGTAGGTTTGAGTTTATGTGGGATCTGAAATTTGCTCAGAGTCTGTGCCCACATTTCTCTTCTAAAGCCACTCCTTTCTTAATGACAAGGAGCTGATCTCAACTATTAGAGAGGAAGAACTCGGAGGAGGAGATATAAAACTTGAATGGAGGTCTAAACTGAATAGAAGAAACTACCATGGACTTGGTGCTTTTTATTTCTACTGCCATTGGATCAGTATTATCTTAAGCGCCTTTCTGCGAACTTTTCTCACTAGAATCTGTATCCCTAGACGTTCTGTAATTGTGCTTTTTTTTAAGAGGGCATGCCCTTTGGAAGTGTGTGATCAGTGCATTTCAATCATGATATATATAGGTCTCGGTAACAAAACAGGAGGGTTTGGCTGGCAATACCAATATTAGGATATTAGAGGACCCACAGCTCGTACGATAAGGCAGGGAGCCTTCAATGTGGCTGTGAGATACGAGGCAGCCCAACAGGGGGTAGAACAGAAGAAAAATTGTTTGAAGAGTCTCACAGAGAATTCTAGTATTCCTGAAAAGTTAATGTATTTTCTTTAAATCGTTTTTCAACCCGAGCCTCAAGAGCTCTCTAAGATTGTGTCAAATGCTATGCGGGGTTCCGAACAGTGGAACGGTGAAGCCAGGTCAAAAATAGAGATAGGACAAATGGAGAAATAGATGTGTGCAGAATCCCGTGGCTTTCTGTTTCTCCCATTTACAATGGTGAGAACACAGGAAAAAGAGATGAAAGAACATGAAATAAATGCTAGAGTTAAAAAAAAAAAAAATAAGGGGCAAAATAGAGGTTGATAAGAATAGTCAGGAATGCTTCCTGAAGAAAAATTCCTATGTTGCTCAGAATAAATACAGATGGAATAAAAAACCAAAAACAAAAAAGGGAAGGGAAGGAAGAAAAAGGTATTAGTAATGTAGGTCCTTATGCTGAGCACTTCATCGCAAACCTTTTTACCCAGCTGATAATTTCCTTTATATAACTAGGCTATCAGTAGACTGCAAAGTTGAGACTAATGGCACAAGGGTAGATTTGTAACTTCTAAATATGTGTATTTTTATGTGCCACTGTATGTCTTAATTGTTGTGTTATTGAAAATAATTTGGTTTGATATAACTTCCATTTGGGGAAAGGAACATCTTCCATGGAGTCATTGGGTTTGGGTGAGGATAGCCTTCCAAATACAGCAGCAACTTGGTCACATTGCCAATCATATAAAAGAAATGTTTGTATGAATGCAAAACTTTGCATGACTAGAAAACTAAGTATTTGTATGAGCTTAGTGATTGTGAGGATAATATTTTTCTCTTAGTTTAGTTTGAATAACCTTTTAAAGTTGTGCTTTTCAGTAATAGCTCATGTCCTCCATTTTGAACAGATTTATTACACTTCAGGGACTCCCTTACTTGGAACTCCTCTTTCTATGGTGCTACACTGATATTTAAATCATTTTTAGCAGCTAAAAGTACTGTTTTTCTTCCGAACTGGATTATTTATCAAAATTAAGTCTTCCATTCAATATACAATAGTTTGGCAATTTACCTTAAGAACTGAGGCTTCACTGAAAAAAATTTGGTTTAATATCTTATGAATAATCTGATTTCCATAACAAGGTATTAATGTCAGCATTTTCATGAAAATTGATCTGGTAATATGCAGTCTCTTTAAAAAGAAATAGTATCCTCACAGAAGACATTTGTTGTCAAATTATAGATGAGGCTTGATAAAGGGATAGGCTTTGAAGCCTACCGCTTGGTAATGAGTGTAATATTTCACACTGTATTTCACACCGTTCACAATATTTCACGCTGTTGCTGTTACTCCATTTATATCTCAATCTCCTGGGCTGTGTCTGAGTTGACAGTCCTTCCCTTGGAGTTCAGGAGCAAACCGTATTTTTTTTGCAGTCAAGGTTTTGTCACACTGTGGAAGATCTCTTCAGAGTAAACACTTTCTGAGTATTTAAATCAGATCTCCTGAGGATCTTGGACAGAATTCCCAAGAAGTCCAAGGCCATTAAACTACTTGTATTTTCTGCCATTCCCTCTCTGTTTTAATGAGCTGGTGTTTGGAGATTTTTTTCTTTCTTTTGCCTCTTTTGTTTCATTGCCAGATGTCCACTTCATTGACAAAAAAAATGTTTTAGGTGCTTTTAGCTGAATCAGATTAGTGGTTTCCATGGTTCTCTCCAGTCCCAAGTGGAGGTCCTAAAGGATGTTTATGTTGTTTATTACAGGAACTGTTTTTTAAGGATATCGGAGAAATAATTGCCTTGGAGTTTTATCTGCCTTTGTGTGTTTTCAGGAATAGAAGTTGAACAACCAATAGGTGAAAATGTAAATTATTTCTAAACATGGTAATGTAAGACAGAACTTATGGATGGCACATGTTGTTAAGGGATGACATTTTTAATTTCTTCTATTTCCAAGCTAACCAATTAGACCAAATTTTATTCACTAGCCTATCTAAACCTATTTTTGCATTTGGGTGTAACTACGGATATAAATACTAATAAATAAACTGATTATGGAATGAGCTTCTAGTTTTGCACCTTTTTCTCTGGAGCATCGCTCTCTGCCCATTCCCTGATACATGGATGGACGTCTTCCATCTGGACAGTCGCCAGTACCAGTCCGGGCTGTGTGCTCCAGTCTCCAACAGTGTCCAGTGGCATTTCCATGCCCTGCATAGCCTGAGAATCCTACTGATGTGCAACGAGATTGTTTTCTCAGTGAATCTTTATTTTGTTTCGATTTTTTTTTCCTTATCCTTTCTGTGTGTGTCATGATAATTTCATATGGAGGTTTTGAAGTCAACAGACTGTTTTATGCTCCATTTTCTATGTAATGCTGCTGAAATAATTGTTCAAAATTTTTCATAAAAGCCAGAATTATGATACCATCTTGATTCAGAAGAGGTTGCAGAGTAAATATTATCCAGCAGAGTGGCTGTAATTGAGTGAAATCCATGCTGAATGAAAACAACAAAGGATTTATTGAATCGAAGAGGCAGGAAGATTTACAGCATTAGGACTGTATTATTTGTATGTGTGTAGGAGTATCTCTGGTGTTAATTATATATTTGCACTAACTCCAGTAGACTAGGACTTCAGCACCCTAGTAAAGATATCATCTTAAAACTATTATCCTAGCTGCTTGGCTTTCAGAAAAAGGAAGCTATAAAAATAAAATGCCCGGATTTTATTCCTCCTCATAAAGTATTCTCTTACGAAAAAAAAAAAAAAAAACCATTTCTTGATAAATTTCCATTCTCTCTATATAATCTTTTGTATTGTACCATTTCCTATGTGGGAAACTGCCTCTTACATCTCTTTGGAATATCTAAGATAGCAAATTTAACAGAAATTCTGCGGTGTGTTTTCAGTTTTAAATGTGCCCTATGGAATCTATGGATGAGGCTTTGAGCAACCTGGGCTAGTGGAAGGTGTCCCTGCCCATGGCAGCGGGTTGGAACTCGATGATCTTTGAGGTCACTTCCAACCCAAACCATTCTCTGATCTCTGATCCCGGCTCACTGTCTTCCTTCCAAAGGAAACCCAGTCCCTCCTACTTTTCCATGTAGGACTTGTCCAGATGCCTGGGGTCACACCTGGCATGAAATCACAAGAGGCTGTGAGTCCACGGAAGTTTTAGTGTTTGTTCGAATTTATCTCTACCCTTCTTTTCAGGACTAAGGTTTTTATTTTTGGGTCAAAGCATGGCTTATCTTGCCGACTTCATTAACACTCTTGGGAATGCCAGGTGCTAAAGAGCGCTATTTTTGCTCTGCAGATCAAGTGTGTCTGGTTTCTTGTGGCCTGTTTTTACATATTTCTTCATTCTATGACTAGGAAAAGCTGTGAAGGGAACAAAGAGATTGCAAATAGCCAGAGAAAACTGCTATGATGGTATTACAGAAAAATAAAGGGAAGGATATATCTGTGAGATTCCATTTCTGAGAAGGCGTGGAATCAAAATTAAAGGCAGGAAATGATGTATATAAAAACAAATGAAATGAAAAATGGAATAGGACATTTTGTTAGCTATATTCCATCAGTCAATTGACTATTTCCAGATAATTCTATGAAAATGCTTTTAGATTTTTGAATAAAAGATTCTCAGAAATTTTCTCCCTTATCCATGGGTATTCCAGGGCATCCTTATTTAGTATTTTCAGTCCTCAGTATATTCAGTATTAAGCAGTTATCTGCAGAAAGTGAGTAGACACTGAGGAACCCGATGGCTCTTTCTCCCCAGAGGAGGAGGCGGACGATCTACTGGGATTGTGTGCGTAAACCCAGTGTCCCCCTGGTACTAATGTATTTATACAGTGTCAGCCTGGCTTGAGGAATGGTTGGAATGAGCTCATTTGTCTGCCTCAGCAACACACGATCCGTTTGTGATCTGATGGAACATCAAGAGCCTTTTCTTCAACACCGCTACAGAGTATTTGTATTCCGTATGGGGTTTGTCTAACTGCAAATTCCACCCAAAATAAGAATTTTGTGATTTTTTTTTTTTCAGCTGATTCCATCTTGCCTGTTTCAGATCACTTTTCCATTTGATCATGATTTCTTTCCTGCGTTGTCACCTTTCCTCATTTTTCTTTTGCTTTTGCTAGTGTCAGCTTCTCTGTATGGTACCTCTGTGCTCTCCCAGTTCTTCTCCTTGGTTGTTCAACTTCTCTTTCCTTATAAGAGACACTTGAGTTTCAAACACAGCGAGTACGGTGGTGGTTTACATACCGCTGTGTTGCAACTATTGGAAGATCTGGCCTTGGTTTATGACAGCATTGGGCTGCCAGCAATGGGTTAATGGCTTAACCTGCCTCCCAGAAAAAAATGACATCAGGACAAATAAGAAATTACAAGCACTTGTAAATATGTTGTTGGTCTTAGATTGGATCCATGAACTTCCATGTTTTACAAGTTCTGTGACATTTGGTTTGGAGTTTAGGAATTAAAGAATAGCTAAAAAGCAATCCCAGGACTCTGCTGCCATTCTTCGTTTCTGATCTGTACTTTGGACAGAGTATTTTTTTTTCTTTTGACCCATCACAGTGTTTTTTTCAGAAATCTTCGTAACTGACAGATGCACATTCTGACATGTTAAGTTAACCAAGAGAGACAAAAAAATGTAAGAACTAATCTGATATTGTTTATTTCAACTAACTGAGAGCAAACTTAGCTAGATACCTAGTATAGAGAATGCCTTGGATTTTTAAGACAGGTCTGTATTTTCCTCCTTATGGTAAATAATGCAGAATTTTTTTTTTTTTTTTGATTGCTAACTTGGTTGTGCATAGTGGGAGAATGTATATTTTCTTATGATGGTTGGATGGAAGAGGGTTCCCCTTTCATCATCTTTATTGACAAAAACTAAACCTTGGAGCCAGCCTGCCTCCAAAGCTGGTGGAGGTTTCTCTCCACATGCCTGCACTGAAGGATTTGTTTGTTTGTTTGTTTTTAAATAAGAGAAGATCTAATTGAGTCAAAATCCCTGTGGGAGTGCTCCTCATGCTTCTGTGGAGTACAGGTTATCATCTTAGACAGCACACTGCAAAAATTGTTTCCTGCCAGAAATTTAATGCAATTAAGCATAATTTTTGGCCTGCCCAGAGATTTGGAGGGAGTAGGACTAGCTAAGAACTTTTTGATCGCATGGTGACATTAATTATATGACATTCCCAACCAGAAGTTGGGATTTGTTCATGAATTTACTTTCATTTTCTGATTTCTAAAAACCAAGCATGGAATTGTCCAAAAAGATAGCTCAGGGTTTCCCCCTTTTTGAAGGATCTGCCTCTTCTTTGCTGCAAGGAGTTGGCATTTAAAAGAAAGAACCGCCTGTTATTAAGGCGGTGGTGTTGACCGCGTGGTCCCTGCGCGGGGTGATGCTCTGGTCACTATGGTGACGGTGCTTTGTTTTGAACACTGTGACACAGCATCCCGCGGGCTGGAAATGACCACCACGCCTGCTGCGGGTACCCAGGAATTACTGTGCCCTGCCTACTTTCCTCTTTGCAAAGCAGTTAGTGCTACTGCTTTCCACCCATGGCTACATCTAAATATCAGTTGCAATTTATTCCGTGCCAGCTGATGAGGGAAATAGTTCAATTGCTGGGGGAAGTTTTCCTGGTGTCTAAACTCTGTTATGCAAGTGACAAATCATGTTCTGCATTAAAGAAGTGTAAATCTGGGTAAAATCCACATAAATTATTACGGATTTAGGCTAGTGCCTTATCTTGGAGTGTGTTAGGGTTTCCTCTTGGAGAAGAAAAAAGAAAAAAAATCTATTAAGTCTGTTTCTGGCAGCTGATGGACTGTGTCGTATGCAGTCTGAAAAATATCTATGCAGATTAAAAAAAAAACCAACCTGCTTCTGTTCTGGTTTACCTAAGTGGAAAAAAAATGGAGTAAATTGGAAGTAAAGAGTAGTTTAAAACCAAAGATTCCCCATTTAGTTATATTTAGTGTTCGGTAGCAGCATGTTCTTGACATACGATGATAAAACCGTAATGTAGTTCTGATACCCGAATGTTTGCAATGATCCAGTGCTACATGAAAATTAATATCTAAAATTATTAGATTAATACTGGGTTCATGTTCAATAGCGGTTATACTGGTTGCTGAAACAGTAAGTTGCGATGACAGAAGCTTTTATAGACTACACCAGCATATGGCTTAGACACTTTGCTACCGTCCCCACCACAACAGGCTCTAATTTTAGAATGTCCTTTACTGATTACAGCTAAATTGTTTTTGTCATATACTTCTTTTCTTTGAGAAAAGTAAGGGGTTTTTTGTTGCTGTTGTTTGCGGTGTTTTAATAATCATGCTCAAGTCCACTAAGCTTTGTGGAAACTAGAAAGAAATAGGAAAACAATGAGTCATTAAAATACATGTTGTAGAGGATTAAATTCTCTATTCTGGTTGAATTGCTTCCAGGCAATAAGGAAAAGTCAGCCAAGTATCATCTCATGTTAAAGAAGTCTCAGGATTTTGCCAAGTTTTTTTCTATTTTTTTTCTTGATAAGTACTCCTAAAATTGGACTTTGTGAATACCAAAGTCATCTCTGCTCCATGAGAGGTGGCTGTAAGGGATGGGGTAAACGGGGCAGGATGATAGTGGGTGGCACTGGTGTAGTATCGCGTCATCTGACCCTTGGTGAGTATTGGTGGTAAAACAAGGTATGTGAATGCTTGGCACCCAAGATCAGCATTTGACTAAGTAGTTCCAGTGAGAAGAGCTATTTAAAGAGGCAAAATGTTCAAGTCCAGAATTTATTTCATGGGCTGTCAGGCTAGTACACAGATGGACTCACTGGAGATCGTTATCAAATAAATAGCAGTCTGTGGCTGGACTTCCTTATGCAGATCTGTAGATGCAGAATTACAAGAAATGGGTTTTAGTTATGATGCTTCACCTGTATAGTCTGACCATTTTTGTTTTATGATAGAGCCATGACATTTCTATGAATTGCATAAAAGCTACAGGGTGTCCTTTTCAAACAGCTTTCTTATTTCTTTGTTAAATAACATTTTATAGGTTGCTTACTTCTGAGGTGGCAAGATGTGAATAGATGTGTTTACAACAATAAAATCCAGATCAGTAGCTAAACTTCTTTTATCGTTAGAGAAGGAATCTTGCCTGCAAAGCTGAACACACGTGTCAAGATTTACACAAATAAAGCCATTAGCACCTATCTTTTTTCTTTTTTCTTTTTTTTTTTTTCCTGCAGACATTTAGAAAAATCAGAGTAATTAGCACTGACCCAAAAGAAGCTTGAAATGAAAATCAGATCTCTATGTTTAATGGTACTCAAGATTTTTTTTTTTTTTTTTTGACACATACAGATCTGGGATAAGGTCAGTATAGTTCATATGGGAAGAGAGATGCCAGTTTTGAAATATTAGGAAAAATATTTGAATCCATATTTCATCAGTTCATATTACATCGTTTCAGTAGAATGCTGCTGCTTTGTATCTTGGATCAGCAATAGAAGCATAGGAGATCTCAATTATTCAACCTAAATGAATAATCCGTTTAATTAAAGATCTTGAGTATGTGTGTACGATGTGCTAGTGATATAAAATAACTTATTGTAAAGGAGTTTTTAAAATTTCAGTTGGCCTTAAGTTTAGGGGTTATTTTTGGCAAAGAAATGCTTCCAGACAGCCTGTGGAAAATTTAATACAACGTTCTAGTGAAAGCATCGTGTTTGAGGTACCTAGGATCCTGGGAATCAGAGGTTAACATTCTGTGAGGATGTTTGTCCTTGGTCTTCCTAGGGAAAAGTAGAGATCTCTCGGTGGAAATCTTCAAGAAGTCAGTAGTGTTTCCAACCATGTAAAAATTATATGAATATCCTAAGACACTAGACAAATTCTTACTGAAACAATATTTCATCTTCAGTTTTAGGTGGAGGTGGGTATTGGTCTAATTTTCTTCTTTGTCAACAGCATATTTTTCTCATTGTACCTGGAATATCTGATGTTTAGAAATTTTTTTTTTTGTCTTAGGCTTTCTGACAGTCAAATGTGTATCTGAAAGGACTGCAAAAATATATGACCTTAATGGAATATTTTGCCACCTGGAGTGAGGCATATTTGATTTTTTTTATTAATTATTTTACACTATTTAAGTTTACGGTTATAACAAGGATATTTTCTGTTGTAATTTGTCACTCTGCAATTTCATGAGATCAGGTCTAGAGGTGCCAACAGAATTCTTGGGTTCAACCAATTGAAATAAATAACTAGTTGATCAAATCTAGCTCTTGTTTTTTTCCTTGGACATTGTCTTGTCTGAAAAATAAGCGTAATTTTTTGAAAACTATTTTGCTGTGTCTAATCTGTGGGGAAAACTGCTCTGCCTAAATACAAACACTTTAATGGTTGTCCTTAAAACCAGAAGGGTTAGAGCTATTATATTCTGAGAAAGAACAATCATACATGGTGTTTACAACCACCTGAGTATGCATCAATGATCATAAATTCAGATGCATGGAGATACTTTGTAGTATAAGATTTATGTGGATTTCATGGAAAATTTGTCCAGGGTAATTTGTATAAACTTGCAGAAATTACACATGCCTCTACTGCTCACATTAGCTAGTAAGTAATGGTTTACAACTTTTTCACGGCTAACTGGGCTTTTAGTTTCTCACTGTGATTTAAAAATGAATTTATTGGTTTTGATCTTAATGTTTACTATTGTGTACTCTTAAAGATAATTAAATAATTGTTATAAATCGTGATGTAGGGTAATTCCTATTGAATCTTGCTATCGAAAATTAAGAAGATGATGACAGCGATAATGTCTTCCCTCATTGGAAAAAATTTTTGCATAATTATAAATGTGTTTTTATGCTTGACTATTGCATGTCTGGAGTTTCATAGTCAGATAAAAATGAATGTAGTAGTAGGCAGTGCTACTGTATTGGCTTTCAATAGTTAAAAAAAATGTCAGGTTTTCTCAGGTAAGTGCCAAAGAACCCACCTTTAATGACAGGGGGTGAGAGTCTACTTGAATACAATCAAGAAAGTTCCTTTTCAAAGCACGGGCGCAGGTCAGTACTTTTGCCATCGCTGCAGAAACTGGCCGGTTTGCAGGCAAAGTTGCACCAAACTCCTGCAGCAGCCGGGACTGGGGTTGCAATGGTTTGTGCGGCTCCTGCAAGAGTCTCCAGGCTGGCGGTGTGGAGGAGCCGCAGGCGTTCAGAGCAGGTTGTGAATGATCCTTGTTCTTAACTTGCTTTCCCTTGATTTGCATTTGGTTCTGAGCTGCTTAACCACTGGTAGATTATTGCGATTTTCCTGGTGAATAATGCATGAGGGTATATAAGTGGATGTTCCTCGGCTGAGTGGGCTGCAGATGAAAAGTGTCAGCTCCTTTGCAGCATTAATGAGCATTTTTTTTTCTCAGGTTAAAGCCGTAGAGAACCTAGACATGCTTTTTTTGGATAACTCCTACAAATGCCAAAATATTGGCAACGTTTGCTTTTTCTCTTCTTTTCCGTTTGAATGCCTGTTATTACAATAAAAAAGTCAGTTGCCAATTTTCCATCACGAGCTTCTTCGCCTTGGGACTCCCCTTCAAGATTTCAATATTACATTGTTGTACCTGCTGCTTGAGCTTCCTGAAAACTATCAGGAAGTTGTTTGTTTTTTTTTTTTTTTTTTTTTTTCTCCCCACTAAGGTTAGTTTATTTTACCAACTCAGAACACTGATTCCTTCCTGCACTTCCTCCTTACCCTGTAGTAGGTGCCCAGGCGATAATGGGAGGATCCTTTCCTGCACAAGCAACCTCGAGGCACAGATCCATGCAATTCTTGTGTAGAATATGAGCAATATTTCATACAGGTAGATCTAAACACATTGAATGCTGTAATAATTGAAGCAACACTTGAACCCACCCAGGATCCACTTAGTAGGAAAACCTCTCCAAATTCATCCCTTATTAATTTACTATAAGAGGCATTTGGGTTTCCCAATGTGCACTTGTTTCAGTCTCTGGGGTAGGCAGAGCTTTCCTCCTTTTTCAGCTTGTTAGAAAAGATCCTTTCGTATTCCAGGATGCTAGAAAATTAAAGCACCACCGTTGTTCTTGTTCGCTTGATAATTAGGGGGCCTCTATTCAGGATAATAATTAGATCCCTAGAATCTCTGCCCAGGGAAGTGGTGGAGTCACCATCCCTGGAGGTGTTCAAGAAACGTGTAGATGTGGTGCTTGGGGACATGGTTTAGTGAGTTAGGTGGTGTCGGGTTGACGGTTGGACTTGATGATCCTTGAGGTCTTTTCCAACCTTAATGATTCTATGATTCTATATCAAAGCTCTGAAACTTATGTTGTGGGCCACTCTAAACAAAATATTTAATTGGGATGGTCAAATGTTACTTGTGGAAATGTCCAGACATATCAAATACTTTGGAAAATGGTGTTTGATATAGGAGTCCTGTGGGAGTGTGATTAGAAAGGAATTCCTAAAATACAGAACCACGCTACTGAACAAAAGAGTCTTGTAAAATACAGCTCTTCCAAACTCCCCAAATGTAACAACATCCCTTGAATTTACAGAACTCCAGACATGAACTGTAGATAAGTATATTGTAAAATAATGCTTTTAAGCTAAACTTAGCCTGGCATTTCATAAGGTGAAAGGTTGAAAGCGTGTGAAATTGTAGAGGTACAGTAAACAAGGGACAGAGTTGTGCAAATGTTTAAAAAGCAGATGTAGATTCGTAGCTATGATAACAGAATTCCATAAATATTGAAAAACATTCCTGTGAGTATTTTGTTGATTTTTTTTATAGTCTTTGATGTTGAGACACTGAAAATTGCAGAGAAAATATTTGTCAGAAGTGCACATTCTTAGAAAGGTTGGGATTTTCTTGGTATCAGGTTGTACAATATGAATTCTCAAAGTATAACCAAAAAAAAAGAGCGAGGGAAAAGAGGAAAAATATTTTGAGACGTGATTTGAGTTTGAAAGAATTACAAAGCACTCTATGAAAGCTATTTTCCAGAAAGATAAGTGATCTCTTTGTGATGGTGGTTCTGCGATTCCAGTGCTACCGTGGCAGGGAGGGGGGGGTTGTTGGTGTCTTGTCCACCGCTACGGAAAGTGCTCCGTTTTCTCCTTGTTCCAGGTGTATCGCTAAGATACTGCAGTCTTCCAAACCCTGTATCACCTTCCTCTACCATCCTTAATCATGTTTAACATTCTTCATTACCTTCCATTGCCTTCCATTGCCTCATTTTCATTTCCTCATTTCATCTGCAAAGTGCCAGGGACAGCAGGGTAGGAGAAACTAAAAGAAACTAGTGTTTGCTTCCTCATCTCCTCTGTTTATTTTGCTCGCTTTTCCATCATCAAATCATGCTTCGCTTACATAAACTTCTGCTTTCAAATTTTCCCCTTAAAATCCAATTCTGACACCTAACTTCTTTTTGATGTTGCCTTCGTTCCTTGCCCTTCTTAAAGGATCCTGCTTCCCATATCCAAGTAGAAGTCCCGGGAATCGGTTGCTGGCAGGTAAGGGTTAAAGCATGGTAATTTTTCTGGTTGGGGGCAATAGTAGAAAGGTCTGATTTTGGCACTCTTATTCCCAGTGAAGGAAAATCAACAAAACACAGAGGTATTTTAGGACCATAGCTTCCCATAAGGAGAGGCTTCCAAGACCCAAGTTTTGAGCTTGTGTTAAAAAAAATTAGCTGCTTCATTTTTATTCAAAGCCAACAGAACTTGGGCAGGAGGTCCTTTTGAACATCCTGACTTTGGAATTTAATGCAGACAGTGGCCTCAATGCTGCCCTGAGATTTGCAAAGTGTCTGCACAAGCCATGCAGAATTCCAGGGGTTCTGCAAAGTAGAATGGTTGTAGAATGTATGAGCTTGCATTTATTGCATTTATTGATGTAAAATGTTTATCAAGAACAGTTTAGACAAGGAAAGCGTTCTTGTTGTATGCCTACAGCAAGCCCACTTGTCTGTGGACATGTGTACGTACATCTGGGTATGTGCATATCCATTTTTTATGATGCAGTGAGTGACAGAAGCCCTTGTAGAGTAATTAAGTTCTCAAAACTTGAAATAAAATGCTTCAAAGAAAAAAAACCCCAACAAATCTGAGATTTTTCAGTGTCCTTAGTATTATCAGAAGGATAAAAGAAATGTTGAACAGACTTTGTTGTTATTAGAGGTGTGTTTGCATGAACTCTTCTGTCACTTTACGGCACTTGTCTCTTTGTGGATCTGAGTTTCAGAAATGAGTGTGACTAATAGTTTGATGCTGGATCAAAGGAAGTGTTTTCAGAACCTAAATACATGTTGGAGCAACAAAAGCCACATTCACAGTTTGCTAAAAACCAGCGGGGGTGAATTAACCGATACTTTCTCCATCATGAGTGTAAGCCATAATCCACATCACTTGTTTTCTTAAATGCTTGCACAGTGTGTTTTGGAGGAGTAAATCATATGGGATAGCCTCTGTGTTATAGTAGAATTTGCCTCTCTGTTGTGGAGAAAGTTTGAAGACAAGTCAGTTAAACTCCTGGTGAGAAACACTCAGAATAAATTTCATTACTATCAGTTGTCACTGCTGTGTCTCAAAGGAAAACAAAAATTACCCTGTGTGTAGTTACACGTTACTGTAAGAAATTGTCGGGATGTTGATTCTGTTGGATTGGCATTTAGGAAGACCGGCAGTGCCTGGTAGCCACAATATTGACAGCATTGACAGCTTTTAGGTTTGCCTACGCAGCATTGACCCACTTAGAGCTGTTTAGAAATTTCCCATGACAATTTTTTTTTTTTAATATATTTTGGAGGAGAGTTCAATATCAGTGAAGGCAAAATTTTAATGAAATGTTTCCGTTTGGTGAACCTCTGAAATATTGTGCAGTGGCTGCTCTACTCTTTGTCCAATGTAGGCAGTTGTTACCTGTGCCTGGAGACATGACAGTGGATCTCCCATCTCCTACCGTCATTTGTTCAGAGTTCCCCTCAGTACTCTCTTCTCGAGTTGAGTGTCTTTTCAAGCGTGTTTTATGTTAGTTCCTCCAAAGTGGTGATGTGCTGTGCTGTAATATGAATGCTTCAAGCCTTTCCCCTGAGCCCTAGCTTGGTTTAAAGTTCTAATGTAGTGACTTTGGAGATTTGAAAAAAAAAAATTTATTCAACTGTGGTATTAACTGGGATTACAGGTTGTCAGAATCAAATAGTGCTGCGTTTTCTACTATGGTTACAGCCTTTGTCAGGAAATGTATAGATGTACTGTGTTCCGTTTTTATTAGAAGCTGGAAATGATCTTGAGGACTGCATTAGTTCTGCTCAGTTTTGTGACATTTTCTGTTCTTGTCAGAATCCGCTATGACAATTGCTTAACAAGGAATTAAAATCTCATGGGTTCCTAATTCTGCTCCATCTTTTCCTGATAAAATGTTCATAAACACCCAGTATGGGGCATCATATCGTGTCTATAAAAAAGGCAGTGAGAGCTGATCTAATCCTTAAAACTATGAACGTGCAACTGAAGAGAAATTTATGCAAAGTATTGTTGGAATCTATACAAGGTATTGAAAACCAAAATGCCCATAACAGGTTGCAAAACCAATATGCAAAATTACTCGTCCTGTTTCTGCTGATTTCTCTCTCTTCAGCAGCTTTGAGCTGGTCCAGGCTTAATTTAGCTGATGGTTTAGCAGTTCCCTAAGCCCAGCGAGCTCTCCCATCAGTCCTCCCTGTTTCAGGAGGCACAGCGAGAGCGAAAGTGTGTCTGAACCCCATCACCCAGGCGACCCCGACTGCTGGAAGGAGAAGCCCCCTTGGGGAGCTCTGCTTTAATTAGTGCCGCTTTGAGCCAGCCCACAACGAGGGAGCCCAAAACTTGCCTTAAGTCAATTTCATACAGTTCTTTTCAGTGCTCATATGCCAAAAATCGTAATAAATTAAAGACGAAAGATGAGCCTTTCAGAAGCTAATGAAGGCATAGCTTCATAACGAAGCGTTTGAGCAAGGGGGACCGCTAAGGCTGGGTAGTCACAAATCCTATTCATTTTTTTGAAAGCAAGTGACAACTTTCCAGTAATGGCTTCAAAGCTGTCAGCTGCCTTCTGCATTTTCAGAGGCTTCTCACTGTGTATAAGGGAGGTAACGCCAGGACACATCTTTTGATATCATATGACATTACACAGTGCACCCATCACATCACATCGTCATTGCAATAAACACTGCTCAGATCATGCCTTACATGAAAGCTTAATGGCAGAAAATTGAAATTGTGCAATGAGAACAAATGTGTTCCTGCAAGTCTTCTCTCTGTATTTGGTTTCGAAAGCTAGAGTAAATAGAGATGGAAAGGTTTCATCTCTGCTGAAATCAGCAATCCTAATGAACAGTTATGAAAATTCAAAGCTTCGCCCTCTGTAACCCCCTTGATGTTTTATTTTTTTGAAATTTAGATGGAGAAATTGGATTTGCTAAAGATGTGGTGTAATACAGCAGCTAGTTGAATCTTATTTTTCCAGCTTCTGATCTTCCTGCAGCGTTTTGTGTGGGTGTTTGCATCCTGTTTCGCCTTCCATATCTCAAGCCTTTCCAGTTTCCCCCTTGGGAGAGTTTTTCACATTCCAGTGCCCCTCATTGTCAAAATTTAAATCGGTAACATTTTGATGTCATGAAAAGACATGAGAGGATTGCTGAATTAAAAAAAAAATATGATTCTTCTCTCATGATAGTCCTTTAGTGCTTGAATGGAGATAACACTGAGGTCAGCACCCCATCTCTCACATCATTACAATAAGTCATAGTGTAGTACAAAGTCTGCTCCTATGGCTTTTTTTTTTTTTTTATGCCATTATTTCAGTGGCATACTACTACGCTGTGTACTGCTCTCTTCACATTCACTTCTGTGTAATGCCTGTGGGGAACTTCAGCAGTGACTTGCACAGTAAAATAGCATCAGTAAATTATTTAAAGCAGGTATAGTCATTTTAGTGTGATTTAATAATTAAAAAACCCTTTTAAGCAAAAGCCGGCTCCATAGAGACCTTCGGCAAAGTGCTGAGAACCTTCGTTTGAGAACTGGTGGCTCTGGCCAGCAGCCCTGAACTTTTTGGTTTACCATGAAATTGTCAGCTGTGACAGTTACAGGAAGATCCTCTCAAGCTGCTTATAGTCCCTGCTGTCTTATTTACTTTCTTATCTCTTAGCAAAGTCAGACCTAAATTATCATTGCACATTCGGATCATTAAAACGTCTCTTCTCTCTTCTTTCCATTTCTCTCTTTTTGATAATTGCTTAATAATGTAAATGCATCTGATAACTTGAACTTATTACTTTAAATAAGGAATATTTTATTAATAAATCCAGGCTTTTTATATAAAATGTGACATGCTCTCTCTCTTTGTGTGTACGTGCACACGTACACATCTATACAGTTAGAAAAGCCTATGGCTAGCATTTTATTTTCCCCATAAATAGCTGTAAAACTTTGTGAAACCCAGTGTAAATTGTGATGTGAGCTTTAGATTGCAAACAGGTTCATTTAGGAAACCATGCAGAGAAAGGTATTGCCTAAGGATGTAAAAATATTTTATTTCCCTGAGAAAACAAAGTGGTTGCTATGGGACAGAAAATGATCTAATGATGGCTTTTCACAGATCCATGCTGCTGGACAGAATTAGAGTGTTCAAACCACAGTGGGCAAAAATGTTGGTTTTTCTAGGATAGATTTTTGAAAGATTTTTCTTAGTGTAGATCTAGATACTTTCAAGAAAAACAAAGAAACAGGTATTTTTCCGTAGGGCACAATTGAATTGTTTTTTCTCTCCAGTCCTCTTAGAATACTGTGCAAATGCAACATATTTGTTTAGTCAAGCTAGCTTTTAAATACCTATGAAGAAAAGCACTTTTTGAATGCTGAATGTTGATTCCTTAAGGTATCACCTGGTACAAATAATGATTTTTTTTCTATGTGTGTGTAGAGTATTATAATTAAAAATCTAATCAATAAGTAAAAGTTATTCTGTAAATTTAATAATAACCCTCTTAAATGGTACTTTTAAATGAGGGAAACATTGAAATCCCGAGGTTTGAAATGCCCTCAGCATCATCCTTTAACTAACCAAGCAGAATTATTGACTCGAATGCGGCTGGGCTGTCTGGGGCTTGTTTGGCTGTGGGAAATGCACGATGATCCATCGCAAAGCTTCTCATTAACTATTTTACCCCATCCTGCCATGTGTAAAAGCTACGGTTCTGTCTCTTTTTTCCCCATGAGATTTCCTAGGAGATGGCAGTTTTTAACAGCCCTAAAAGCTACGGTTCTGTCTCTTTTTTCCCATGAGATTTCCTAGGAGATGGCGGTTTTTAACAGCCCCTGATCTTCTGATCTTCCCCATATGGAGGGGTTGCAGTGCCACTTTCCCAAAATCACACGTGAACCGTGTTCCCTTTTGCTCTTTGGTCTGGGAATACGCAGCAGAAATGCCCAAGTCCAACAGTACCCGCTGGATTTTGCTCTGAGCTTGCTGCACTCAAGCGCTTACATTACTTACATGAATTACCTCGCACTTGTACTCTTTTTAAAAAAGGATTTTAATGTCCTTCCTGGTTTATTATGAACGCTAATTTTTAATGCCCATATATTAGTAATGGGTAATTTCCTTCCTAATGCTTAAGAAAAATGGGTCTGTTCTTGAATGAAACAAAAATTACAGTTGTTTTATAATATTTGTTTTCGTTCCTTTCATAAGTTTATTCCCCTAACAAGCTTGAGGACCTTCGAGGTCTTGGTTCTCCAAAGAAATTTCTGCTGTGATCATGCTGGAAATTCCCACTAGCGGTGTGTGGCTTGCATGAAAGCATGCAAAAATTGCTGCTTGAGATCATCCTGCTTTTGGCATGAATAGCTAAGGAGATAGCTCGCGATATGATTAAGCGTCCTCCCAAATTCCCTGCACGTAGTGTCAAGCTAGGTAAGTCTTACTTGTGCTGTTTAAAAACTTCTTCTGGATGTGCTGTGTTTTGAGATGCACGTAGTGTCAAGCTAGGTAAGTCTTGTGCTATTTAAAAACTTCTTCTGGATGTGCTGTATTTTGAGAAGTTACTGAACTCAACAGACCATTGAGAGAGACCATCTGCCATGGAGAGGGGTCATGATTTCGGTCCTTAGTGTGTGCTTCTGCCTCCAGTTACTCAGAAATATCCATCTGTGATTATTGCCATTCATATTACATTTCTGCTTTGTTTTGATTTCCTATCTCCTTTGCCGTATTTTTTCATACTGTTTGAAACTCCTCCCTATATTTTGTCTCATAGTAATCCTTAGATCCCTGTTCAACACCTTCGGCCGTCTTTCACAGTCTCCTTACTCCAGTTCATCCATCACGGGCATTTCTGCGGCTGCGATGTTTTCTACCAGCCGGATTCCTGACCTGCCCATTTTTACGCTACCTTTATGTGTTGTTTTGTGCTTATGGGGTCTATCCATCACTGCTAATCCAGTCTCTAGACTATGGGGTTTTTCCTCTCTTTTTCTTTATGTGTTTGCATGTTTTTTCTTTCCAGCACTCCCTGTTAGTGAAGACATATTTCTTACCTGGCATTAACGGTTGTGTGTTGGGGGCTTGGTTCTGTCCCTGACTCTAGGCACCACCTGCACTAGGTAGGTATTGAAAATGCAGAGTATTGGTAGATGTAAAGTAGTCATGTTGTAAAAGCCAAGAAAATGATCTCCTGGAAAGGAGAGAGACAGAATAGATAAGAAACAATTGACTTGACAAAGGTTTTCCCAGCCATAATGGTGCATGGCAACAATAGCCCTGGCAGTTCAGCCCTTGAAGGAACACAGATGAAGGTTAAAATCGGTTGGGAAGGCTTAATTAGTGAGATTCTAAAATAAAATCCACATTGAGACAGAGTAATGTGTTGATAGGGAGAGATAATCTGTGTATCGTTTAGGATGTTATTTACCACCAGCAATATGTATTTTTAGAAAAGTTTATCCACTCCTCTCTGTTAATAATCAGAGTTTCCCGTGTAGTCTCTTCTGAAAAACATAACAAACTTTAAATGCTAAGCATCTTGATCATGTAAGCTGAAAAAAGTACGAAGAAAACCCTGCCCATTCTTTTGTGTAGGAGGAAAGGAGAAACCCTTTTGAATACTTTCTATGCTTTTATCCTGTTCTTCTAGTTATCCTACACAGGTCCATTTCTATTGCCCTGTAATAGTCCTCTATCTTCCATCACTCAAGTGTTCCTTTATTTATGGACCAAAATTCTGGTCCCATTAGAGTCCATAGCAAAAGATACACCACCTTTACTAGGACTAGGATTTAAACAGCTGTGTCTTTTCATTTATTCATTACTTAGCAACCTGTAGAGCAGGAGGTGCCTGTCTTCCAGGTTAAGCCAGTGTCAAAGCTCAGTGACTCTGGTATAGGAGCTTGCTCAGAGCATTTACGTTTTGTAGTAATTCCTACATAAATTTAAATCACTACTTAGTCACTCCTTCATCTTGATTCTTTGTTGTATTACTTTCGGTTGCTCTATTGTCTGATATATTTTTATGTTAAACTAGTGTCTGGTATTCAGAAACGGAATAAGATTTGAGAAGAGGCTGTAGAAATTCCTTAGTGTCACCTTACTCCTTTGTGCAATGTGCAGCATCCAAACTTATGCTGCGTTCTTGTTTACATACTACACGACATACCCTTTCCTGAGTTGCTGAGTGCTGTCCTTCCTAAGCATCTTAAAGCACTAATCCATTTTCATTTTTTCTATTGAAAATCTCTTTCAGATTATTTCTCCCGGATTCACTGGGAATCACAGGAATTTCACTGTGTTTTCTTCCCATCTTCCAGTCCTTCCATTCCCATTTATACTTTATTTCTTGACCTCAAATGTGTCCTGTGAGTCCCATTTATTTCTCCTCCTCTTCTCTGCTGATAGTTCGTTTGGTGCAATCATCATAACTTAGTTTAGGTGTGCTCCTGTAGATGACGACAGGCCAGATCCTGGGTGGTTAATGCCAAATAATCCTCCTTCTAACGAAAGTGCTGGTGGACACATACAATAGCTACACATGCATACAGGTAATGCCAACACGAGAATGGTTTCTCTCCTAAACACACAGTCTGCAATTATTCTGAAACCTCAAGAATCTGCACCTGAAATGTCATGACTTAGTAGAGAATAATATCTGCAATTTGCTTATTTGTACAATTGCTCTCCTTTCTCTGAGCCCATTCTTTTTTGGGGATGTTCATTGCTAGTTTTTACTAGCTTTATTTGCATCACTTCTTGTCCGGAAGAAAACAGAGTTATTTTGAAACTTGAACACAGAAGTCAGATTTTATTGTAGTACTCATGATGTCCGGGGGTGTGACTGCCAAATAATATCCAGAACACTTCTATTTTCATAGTAATGTCTTGGATGTCAGCCACGCATTTCCCGCTGAATTAATGAATATCATGGAGCTGCATCTACCGCTGCTGCCAGAAACATAAGAATAAATGGTAATATTTCTGAAATAGTGTGCACATCAGATTACTTTGTGATAATGAGTTTAACCTTGCACCGTCTTTGTTCTTTCAATTGATCTTATTTACCGACTCTGACTTACTGACCTATGTAAACAAGAGAGTTCTTTTTCATATTCTTTTTACATAAAATCTAAACTCAGCTATCAGTGCAGTGTTTTAAAACTTAATCTGCAGGTAACATTGAGAAACAAGCTACACTAGGAGGGGAAAAATAGTCTTCCCTCAACATTTTCAAACACTGCAAACATTGCAAGTGATAATGTCTTGAACCAGAAGTAGGCATAGTATTGCTAATATTACTTTAATTATTAATCCACCTCAAAAACTCCTCAGTGAGCAAGCCTTCCTTTCTCAATGGGATTAACCACTGAGAACATTACAAATGCTGCAAACACCTACATATTTGTACAAAGATAACCCCTTGTTTCAGCGGATATATGCTTTTTTTATCCTTTCTTATTTATACCAGCATGATTCATTAACAGTTATTTTCGAGATGGAGAAATGTAGGCTACTAATATAATTTAAAATGCTGTTATTTTAACGAATAAGTCAGCAATGTTTTAGTTTTTAACACCAAATGTCTAAATGGAACTAAGGATAGTGAGACAATTATCAGCTTAAATTATTGGGTTTTATCTTTTAAAGACCCTGCTTGATAACACAACTTTAGATAGAGCTCGCTCTCCTTTATTTAGAAGAGAAGATATTTTGAGGGTTGAATGGGTTGCATTGTGTAGCTTCTGTCTGTGGCATAAAAGGCGATTGGAAATTTGCAGTGAGAGACTCTCTGCTCAGGTAACCCAAAAGTGCATTGTCGCAAAAGTGTAACTAGAACTTCCTTGGTGCTCACAATGCTAGGTCTGCTTTGGAATGGAGATGATGAGAATGAGGGCAAATGAGGAATTCTTGAAGATCGCTTCTACTAGGGAAGAGGGGGAAAAAAAAAGTAAGCAGAAGGGGTGCAGTAATGATGGTTCTCACTAACTCGACTTTTGAGAAGCTATGTCTAGAAGTATGTAAATACTTTTTGCTTTCCAAATTGGTATGCAAGTCTATGGGATAGTCTTACCGGGTGCTTCTACACTCTTGACCCCCAAAAGTGTTCTTTCTCTTCTCACCGATTGTAGATTCATGGACTTCAGGGAGGCTGCAGAGTCAACAATTTTGTTCTCTTGGCCCCTTAGTTTATGGTTTTTTGATAATACCTCTGCCAGAATAAAAATGGGCTGGTTTTGCTACTCTACTGTATAATAAGAATGAAAGTGGCAATGCACGTTTTTGTCATTAAATGCATCGTGAAGTAGTGTGCGCCCGCGGGAAGCCAGCCACAGTTCTGTAGTGCCTTTGCTGACGGTCCAAGCCCAGCTGTGTCTCCCCAGTGAAATAACGTATTCTTTTCTCAATGAAAATATTACCTTCAAAGTGCAACAAGGTGTTCAAAAGATATAGCAATGTCATATTAACTACTTGATTGTTCGCTCCTCTCTTCCCAATTAAACTTTGGCCTATGAAGATTGGGTGGTTTTCTTCCACTGTTGTTAGACATATATGTGATGCGACCTCCTATAAATCTTCCTCTTCTAGATGAGCTGCCTCATTTGTTCCTTGTCGTGTCCTCCTCCCGCCCCCCTTCCATCCCTATCCATTTGTCTTCATTACTAATTTTATGTAACTTTGTGATGAAGGGATGTCCTCTAGAAATTACCTCCTGATGCGCTCTCAGGTGCGTTTCTTTCCTGTTGGCTCTGGGTGGGAGGCGGATTATCCTTAGAGAACTGGGGCTGGGAGGAGTGAAAGGCAGCTGTAGCCATGAGAAAGGTAAATGAACTTGCAAAAATGGCAGGGAAGGACACCAGGAGTTAAGAGTTGAAGAAGAGGGAGGAGCTGGAGCTAAAAGAAGATATTGTGGTTTCATTTCGTTGCTGTTTACTTATAATTCCTGCCTTGGGCTAACTCACAGTCATGCATGAACTTTAATGTCATGGCTTAGTTTCACCCGGCAGTAAATCCAGAGTAACTTTATGTTTGAGAAACACTTGAGCTGAGGATGGGCTGTAAAGCTGGCGTTCATGGGAGGTGTACTTCTCTGCCCTTCCGCACCTCGTGTTATCATTTAGACTTCTGCACGGGTACCGCAAAGTGTTGTCAGAGCAGAGTGGATGCATTTCACACCTGATGTGCTGGTGGAACAGTGCTGAGAGGTAAGAAGGCTGGAGAATTGGATCCAACTGACTGACACCTAAAACACTACAAATAAACTTACCCACCACCTCCCACCCTCCCAGTAATTGCAGCTGTCTGTATTAATTGTACTAGCACAACGCACGTGACTGTGGCCTGCTGTTTGACCACTTTGGCTAGTTATATATTTTCTAACTTCTCCAAGAGACCATTTTTTTCCCCCCCCTCATTGAGAGCAATATACACTATTCAGTTATGAAAACACTGTTATTCTAAATAAAACTGACATGATCCACCAACACTCTTGGAAGCACAGATGCTTTGTCCCACTATTTACTAAAGAGGTTCACACTTAGATTAAAGCAGTGAAATCAAATCACTGAATAAGGCCTGGAACAACATAATGATTTAAGGAATTCGTTGAGTGCTTTTGGTAGGAGGAAAGTTACACAAAGGCAAAATTAGATTGTTTTCTGTACAACACCAGAACACAGAAACAGCATGCAACCCAATATTGGTACATTTGTTTTTCTAAGCATCTTGTGTCATTTCATTTGTCTTTGTTCTCCTCTGTAACATCAGACTGCAGCCCACCAATTTGTATACTGCACCCAAGGCCCATCAGTGTCAGACATTAAACGAAGAACCAGGCGTCTCTGTTTGCAGGAGCTACCAGCCATGAAATTCTCCTCTCTCTGACTGACACTGCTTTGTTATTATTTTTTTTTTTCTCAGCATAATCTATGTGGGTTGGGATATGCACAGCCCCCCTGATGTTAAATGATATTTTTCCCAACTCAATGTATACATAATGCAAAGAATGAAATTAATTTGTTGTGTAATTCAATGCTTCTGAGTGCTCCTGCATCAGGACTAGATTTCCCAGTGTATTATTAGTGGAGAAAATGGCACCATCCTTTCACCAGCTTGTTTAAAAAGCATAAGAATTTGTAGTGGGATATAATTATATTTCATTTGTATTTTCTATCTTATTGTTGGAGGTAAAAGAATGCAGCTTGAGGGGTTCACACTTGGATGCTTTCAATTCAAGCTGGTACTCTGTGCTAAATAGATCTTTCTGTCCAGATACCGTACAAGTTGTTAATCTCTTGCTTCAATGACACTTCTAAGTAGCTGGTTACTAATAGTCTGCTGCCGCTGTATGAAGAGGAACAATTCTGGATGAGTTCTACTTGCTGATGAAAACATACCTTGAAATGAGCCCAGTCCGTTTTTAAAGAAATGCCATCAAAAAGTAATTAAATCAATTTTAAAAAGTAGCTTAATATTTTACTGCAAATCACCCATTGCCTTTTCTGAAAGGGTTCACAAAAGCTATTTACTTTTTCAAAGATTTTCCTTGGCCGTGTCACAGTGGAAAGGTCTTCATAAAGAGCAGAGAAAACTATTTGTTATCTGGGCACACAAATGTATAGAAGATAGATACGAATCTTTATTGCAGTTATTTGTAGTGTTCAGAGCACGGTTTGATGGTACTTTCAACCTGAACGTGCAGAGTTGCAATGAGGGGCTGCGGGTGCTCCAAGAACATAATACCTGGAGAAACCCTTGTCAGAGCTGGCCTTGCCCTTCCCCACCTCTGACCGAGGGAGAATCCTCTGCAGAAACAGAACGACATCAAGCACAGGTTTGTAGTTGGATAAGGTGCTTTTTCTTTGTAGCAGCATACCTGTTCGGACGAAGGTGAGCCGTCCGTATTTTATTCAGATAGTCTGCTGCCTTTGCCATTCCCGATGGATCTCAGTCATGTTTTAAAATTCTCCTCCAGCTATTGTAAGTTTCTCTCGTTGTGTTTGCTTTTCTCTCTCTTTGAGCTGCTCCTTGCAAAGCCATCTCCCCCGTTCCTGGCCATTGTTTCCTCCCCACTTCCAGCCTCTCACACCAAACGGAGGGTTTCATTTTCCCACCTTTTTACCTCCATTGTTCCGCTTCTCTCTGCGCCCTGACCCAGCTCCTCGCGCGGTTGCAGGCTGTGAAGCAGCCTTGGGGTCAAGGTTTTATTTCAGTTCTCGGGTAAATTCGGTATCGCTGCAGTCAGAGCTTCAAATATTTGCGGGTATTGCCACGTTGAGCCTGGAAATGTATTTATTTTCAAAAAGGGAAACCCCATGCTGTTCAAGCTCCTTTGGGTCATAATTTCTAAACCTGTTATCTTCTAACCTAACAAGGAGGTTTCAGGCATTTGTCCTGACATGTAGCAAGTTTTAAGCAATATTAGCAAATTTTAAATGTAATCTGAATAGAAGATTCTCTGTATCTCCTCCACGTTGTGTAAGCATCTGAAGGTGAGGTGAACACGTCTCCCTTCTGCAGCTCTCTGTTGTTCTTGTGTTCCTGCTGTAATTTTCATGAAGGGTTTTTTCTAATCACGTGGGTACGGTAAGAAGGAGGGATTGATTTTCAGTGCCCATTTATGTGTGGCAGCTGTATATTCCATCAACTTTTTCATTCCTTTGAAACGTCCCCACAAACACCTATACCTCCCGTGCTTAGTTATTAAATACTTCCAATAGCAGGGATTGAGTAAAGTGTTTTCTGCAGAGTTGGAGAGCCTGGCAGTGGCCAGTTCACGCCACCGCACAGAGAATTGCCTCTAATTAAACCTTCCAACTCCTCGTCGTTGGTTTTTAAGCAAGTTCTGGGAATGTGCTGGGTTCCTCACGAGAGCAGAGGGAGCCTGGCCCTTGAGCAAAGTTTGGGGACGGCGATGTAACCGAAATGCTAGGTGACGGAAGGGATGTCTGGCACATGGCTGTGGAACTTGCACGGCTATTTTTTGTTTTTTCCTTCTAATCGATAACTCCTGCCATCTGTTCCTGAGCCGTCCCTCTGCTGTCCTTTCCTGCACACAGTCTCCTGCCCCCGTTCTACCCGTCAAACTTGGACTGGCTGCCTGGAGGCTGCTAACGGGAGCTGACTGATACCAGTAGTAACTGGGTGGTAAGCAGATGCTAATGGTGCTGTGGCAGGAGCGATACCAACGCCAGGTCAGCTGAGGCTGGGCTCTTTGAGCATCATTTGAGGGGGCTCAGATGCTTCTCTCTCAGCGCTGGTTTTACTGCAGGTTCCTGAGCAAACTCCACTGATTATTATTTTTTTTTTTTTCAGGAAAAAAAAATTCCCTTTGCTTTATAAAATAGGTTTAATTGTTCTCCTGAGGTGGATTCCTACTGAATCTGTCACGATTGCCTGTGTTCCTGACCACGTTGTGGCTTTGTGGAATTGAGAAGCACTGTACCAACCTAGGATGCTTTTTTTTTTCCAGGAATCTTTTTGTGCTTTACAGTCTATATTTGAATCTGTCTTTTCTTGTCTAAGTCTCCGTTTGGTGGCTTAGCAGACGGGAAGCCTGTTTTGTAGTGGAGAGAAAATGCGTTTATACATGCTAAGAACTGTGTTTTTAACAAGGCTCTAGATGAGTATACAAGTTAAAGGGGTTTTTCTGGCAAGAGCTCCAAAATGGACAAAACCAAAAAAGAATAAAGCACGGCAACTGCAACTGGGTTCTACCATGATTGGAGAAGCATTTGCTCTTAGAAAGGGGCTGGTGGGAAGGTTAAGCAAGGGTGTAGATTTGGTCAAAATGATAATTTTTTGCTTTTTCTAAAGGCATTTGAGTGCCTAAAAATAGATCCTCGAGAGTATGTAATCACTGGTTTCCGTAGATCTCTAATGGGATCCATGGACTGAAATACCTCGAAGAATGTGGGAACCTGATGTTACAAATGTACAAACAATGCAAATCAAAATGAACTTGAGTCCATGTTTGGATTTCTTTTTAAGGTGCTCTTCTCAGAGACATCCCCGTACAGAGCTCACAGATTTCCTACAGAAGAAGTAGGGACATTAGGGCTTACCTCACCTCGATTTGTAAGCTTCTTCCTGATTTTTAGATGGTGGATGCTAATGGCTCATGGGTTATGTTATTATTTATCGTGTGCAAGCATAGTCAAATTATTGGGTTTTTGTCCTGAGCTAATAATACCAAGATTCCCATTGTGAGGCAGAAAAACTTTCATAAAAAGGTGGAAGATGCTGGAATATTTTATTTTTTAACTTCACAACACCACAGATTTTAGGACTTCAATTAAAATAAACAAATTGTAATAAGCTGTTAGTGAAAATTAGAAAAAAAACCCAAAAAACTGCGGCTGAAAATAGTTCGCTGACTTCCTTGATTGTCATATTTTCCAAATGTACAACAGCGTTTATTGCAGTCGGCTCTGCCATGTAGGAAGAAATTATATTTCCTGTGCTGGGGAAAAGACAGACAGCTAAATGGAATAAACCAATCACTCATCAGGTGATATATCTGATGGTGCAGATCAGAGAGAGTTCCCATAATTTCCATGAAACTCAATAAATTCAAGTGCCTTTAATATTTTTTTATGTTTTTATAACACTGATTAGAAACCTCTAGATGTTGAAATGCCCCAGCTCTGGCAAGAATCTAATAAAAATACCTCCTGGGATTGATTTTGATTGACTACAGTTGCATGTCTGTTTTTATTTTACTGTATATGAACAGACATGAATGAGCACAATTGAGTTAACACTTTCCTTGCCAAACCGCTGTGATTAGAGCCCTTATCTTATCCTGCGGTTGCTAAAAGTGGGGATCACCAGCACGTGCTTGCCTAACTTGTCCAAAGGACTATCTCAGCCCCATCAGGAGGCAAAAAATTACAATTTCAATCTCTTTCTTGAGCATTTCAGGTTCTACCACCATAAAACTCCCTTCCACTGGTCTCCATTTGGTGCTACCAGATACTGAGGGTTGTGCGGACAATTCACGAGCCCTCGCATAC
Source organism: Pterocles gutturalis (assembly GCF_000699245.1). Classification (NCBI taxonomy): domain Eukaryota; kingdom Metazoa; phylum Chordata; class Aves; order Pterocliformes; family Pteroclidae; genus Pterocles; species Pterocles gutturalis. Next base: position 1,548 of record NW_010145948.1, on the reverse strand, counting down.
TATTGGCCAAGTTTAGTTAGAAAGCACTATGGAAATGTAAAATACGATGAATAATTAAAGCTTCTTTGTCATTTGTAGCTCCATATATAATCAGGGAGATTGAATGAAGATATTAGAAAAAGTAATGGACAGAAGCTTATGAGTCAAATTAGTGGCACAGTTGTTCTGGCGTGGCAGTTCTTGTTCTGGAAACGATATTGATTCTTCTGAGGAGCTAATTAATGCACATATTTATAAGTTAGTGAATAACAGTTCAAAGTTATTCTTTAGAAAGCCTTGCATCTTTTTGAAACTAGGCATTTAATGATGTACGTATGCTGCGTCCGCCATTTCCACCTGCTAAGAATAATTAAAATTATATTAATTTAGAGAAATATTCCTTTCTTTGTAAATTAATAACTGTGTAAACACAGGAAAGTTAAATTAAGTTTGAGCTGTTCAATTTATGTGTGCTTACTAATTCTTCTCAGTGTTATGTTAAATATGAGATCATTATGCATACAGAGGTTAAATCCATTTAGGTCATTTATTTTCTGTTTTTCTTGAAGCAGCTTTCTCAGCGAGCAAAAGACCTAATTTTCAAAACAGATGCATTAGCCATCAGCAGAGATGTCTGAAATGGAATAAATATTTATTAACTGTTAGATAGTTTATACTATTTGAAAACAATTTTTTAAGGTAGGTTACCCTGTTCATTTAAACAGCAACTTTCTTATTCTTCAGACTCTTTAGATCTTACATTTAACTAGTTATGCTTAAATTTTTTGTGATTTTTAGCACCTCCCCCCTGCTTCCTATCTACCCATTTCAGTTATTTGCTCTTCCTCTGGGAGCATGTTTGCCCTGGCTGGTATAGCTTATCTGTAGAATTTTTTGTCAGAATTAGTAAATTTTAGCCTAAAATTTTAGCCTAAAAAACTGCAATGGCTACATCATGTATTTTCTGCATCTGCACTGAATTTAGTGAAATGGCTTGGTCAGATTTTCATTTTTTTACACTTTGCAATAAGAAATCCTATTTTATTCCAGTGCAATGGGAGGGGGAGTGGAAAATAATTGTGCTTGTGCCTCATCTCTTTCAGAGTGGAATATAGGCCATGGGAAGAGACTGTTTAGTGGCAGTTTTGTCTCTGTGCTTAACGTAGTCGTTGTGTGAAGCTTGGTGTGATTTGTGCTTTTCCTCAAATTGGCTCTTTGGAGCATTGCAGTAAGCAAGCAAATAAGTAGCAAAAAGGAAATAAATAGGAAAAATTAAATAAATAGGAAAAAGCAAATAAGTAGCAAAAACCAAATCAATAGGAAAAAGCAAATAAATAGCTAAAAGCAAATAAGTATCAAAAAGCAAATAAATAGCAAACCCCCATTAAATAGCAAAACCCAAATAAATAGCAAAAAGCCTCTGAACCCCGAGAGCCAGCTGTGCCAGTTGAAAAGCTTCTAAAGCAGCTCATCCCCAGCAAGTTTTGCCTTTCCCCGGTCACAGCCTGCAGACTGCCGCTGCAAAGCACCTTGTCACGCCTCACTCCCCCCCTGCCCTTTGCAAATATG